>NC_054742.1:13137060-13448632 GCF_018143015.1 Lytechinus variegatus
TTTTATTGGAGGGGTATTACTCCTTGCTGGTTAATTGAATTGAAAGATACATGCAAAAGAAAATGTCTCATGACAATCATTCAAAGATTAGAGGAGCTTTATACTCATATTTTATATTTTGACAATACGTTTTCTATCGATATACGTCGACATCTTTTCTCCAAGATATGACGATCTACAACAAAAGGTTAAATATATTCATTCGACCCAACCAATTCTCATTTTTTTTTAATTTTGTAAACTGATTACAATGAAGAGTATGTGTAATGATTAGACTGATTCTAAAAACAAAGAATGGGCAACCACTAAACATATTTTGTGCAAATAAAAGAAAAATACATGTGTCACTCAGCTTTCGGAATATTTTATTGGCGGAGGAATGAGGACTGAGTATAATAGATTAAGATCTGCTCATGAGATGCTTTACCGAGTTGCCCCCTTAATGTGCATGCACCGGGTCAAGCTAGTCAAGCTAGTGTTTATCTGGTTGCCCGAGTCGAATTCTACAAGTTAGGATACGTGGCTACCATGGCTAGGCCGTCGGGATATCCCTGGGGCCGGCCTCTTGAAAAAATACTTTTTTTAGTTAAAAAATGCTCTAAATAGCCCTTTATTCCCTTTAATTTTGTTAATTTGAGCCCCCTAAATGTGCATGCACCGGGTCAAGGTAGTGTTTATCTGGTTGCCCGAGTCGAGTTCTACAAGTTCAGATACGTGGTTACCCTGGCTAAGCCGTCGGGATATCTCTAGGGGTCCCTCGAAAAAAAAATCAAAAATTAAAAATTTCATGCCCTTTTATTCACTGACCTTGTCCCCTAAATGTCCTCGTAATAGGGCAAGCCAGTGTATTTATGGTTGCCCGAGATGTGCTGCACCTGTTAAACCCCCTATATAGCTTTGAAAGCCCCTAATTTTTAATATCGAAAATTAACCAAATTCACACGCGTTTGAATATCGAACCAACTTCACAGTTTGAATATCGAAAATCGAATATCAACCAAATTCCTGTCGGTGTTAATGCGTGCAGGTGCAAGCATCTTGTCAGATTATCTCATCTAAAAGATGTCGACATGACGAGATCCGGGATCTTGTCATCTCATCATCTCTTCTAAAAGATGTCGTCATGACGAGATCCGGGATCTTGTCATCTCATCATCTCTTCTAAAGATGTCGACATGATGAGATCCGGGATCTTGTCATCTCATCATCTCTTCGAAAAGATGTCAACATGATGAGATCTGGGATCTTGTCATCTCATCATCTCTTCTACAAGATGTCAACATGATGAGATCCAGGATCTTGTCATCTCATCATCTCTTCTACAAGATGTCAACATGATGAGATCCGGGATCTTGTCATCTCATCATCTTTTCCAAAAGATGTCAACATGATGAGATCCAGGCCCTTGTCATCTCATCATCTCTTCTACAAGATGTCAACATGATGAGATCCGGGATCTTGTCATCTCAACATATCTTCTAAAGATGTTGACATGATGAGATCCGGGATCTTGTCATCTCATCATCTCTTCTAAAAGATGTCAACATGATGAGATCCAGGATCTTGTCATCTCATCATCTCTTCTACAAGATGTCAACATGATGAGATCCGGGATCTTGTCATCTCATCATCTTTTCCAAAAGATGTCAACATGATGAGATCCAGGCCCTTGTCATCTCATCATCTCTTCTACAAGATGTCAACATGATGAGATCCGGGATCTTGTCATCTCAACATATCTTCTAAAGATGTTGACATGATGAGATCCGGGATCTTGTCATCTCATCATCTCTTCTAAAAGATGTCAACATGATGAGATCCAGGATCTTGTCATCTCATCATCTCTTCTACAAGATGTCAACATGATGAGATCCAGGATCTTGTCATCTCATCATCTCTTCTACAAGATGTCAACATGATGAGATCCGGGATCTTGTCATCTCATCATCTCTTCCAAAAGATGTCAACATGATGAGATCCAGGATCTTGTCATCTCATCATCTCTTCTAAAAGATGTCAACATGATGAGATCCGGGATCTTGTCATCTCAACATCTCTTCTACAAGATGTCAACATGATGAGATCCGGGATCTTGTCATCTCATCATCTCTTCCAAAAGATGTCAACATGATGAGATCCAGGATCTTGTCATCTCATCATCTCTTCTAAAAGATGTCAACATGATGAGATCCGGGATCTTGTCATCTCAACATCTCTTCTAAAAGATGTTGACATGATGAGATCCGGGATCTTGTCATCTCATCATCTCTTCTAAAAGATGTTGACATGATGAGATCCAGGATCTCGTCATCTTAACTTTTGCTATCAAGATGTCGACTTCCCGAGATAATTATCTCAACATCTCGGTGGCACTTTTAAGCTTCCATAGTAAAGACCTCTTGAATGAATATAGCTAATCCATATCTAATCGCGCTCTGGGAAGCGTTTCATGAAAAGACTTGTCGGACGTTTTATCCGACAAGTCTCATTTTATCCGACAGTTACCATAGGAACAAAGCCTCTCAGTCAATCAAAATCAAGGAAAGATGTCAGATCTGACAACTTGTCGCCTTAGTTATCGGATGAAAATGTTGATGAAACACTTCCCAGATCTATCGACTTTTTGCACTTTTTAAATTCTAATGATATAGCGCCATCTGTATAAACGTTAAGCAGTAGATAATATTTGTTTCCTTTCATTTAAAACTAAAGGATTATGGTTTACTAAAGTGCAACCGCGTAGCCAGGATTTCATTTTGGAGGGGGCGGTAAATGCACGCGAAACGTGCCAACACTTAGCGCGCGAAGCGCGTTCCCTAGGGGGAAGCAGGGAGGGGGAGTTTCCCCCTCCCGCGCGAGGCTTTTAGTGTTTCATAAATTAAATTGAAAAGGAGCCGTTTCTCTTGTCTCTAGTACCTCCAATTCGGTTGACTATATTGCGATTTTGAACCTTGTTTTCAAAAGTGATTGTGATCCATTGTATACAATGGAGGAAATTAAAATGATAATAACTCCGCGCGAAGCGCGGAAGCTAAAGCGTTTTATCAATTTTTCTTGCCATAAAAGGGTCCCAAAAAAAAGGGTTTTCTCAAAGATATATTGAACACCTTCTTTGGAAAGATCAGATTTGATTACAAACAATTTAGCAATAGTGCATATTTTTAACTCGCAAAACAGAGGAGAAGATTGGTAGAGGAAGATATTCATCCCCGCGCAGAGCAATGAAACTTTGAAATTTCAAAGGGCGGATGTTTCATCAAATGTAGATATCTCTAATACCCTTTCGGCTCTAATTAAATTGATTTTCTAAGATTATTGAACTTCATTACAAGGAAATAGTGCGCAAAAAACTTCTGTGATTTATCAAAACTATCTATCTATATAAAAAAAAGAATGCCTAATTTTTTTGACTTATCCTGAAACGCTTCATTTTGAATATAAAGAAACCTAAGTGTCATTCAACATTTCAAACTGAGGGCGCAAAACAGGACAGGAGATGAATGTATACGGGGAAATGACATGAAGTTTAATACAATTTGATAAAAAAATATTTTATTTTTTTATTTAATACGACACGAATTTCATACCTTCCTCTTTTTAAATTAGGAACCTGTTTGCCCCAAAATTACGGTTGTTGAGTAATGAGCTGAAAAGCGGGAGAAGTTGACTTTATGGAGGTGACGGCAGAAACTGATATAAAGATTTTACCCACTCGGAGCCGACCAGACCTGAAATTGCGGGATCAATTGAAAAAAAGATAACTTCATATATTTACTTCGGCCTAATCTTATTCAAATTCATGCCCTAATGTATACAATTTTAACTTTAACTGGCAAGAAGCACATAGCTGAGGTGGAAAAACAGGGTTAGAGAAAAGGTGGGGGGAAACAATGGAGAACTTCAATATAGTCATTTATCCGTGCGCAGCGCGGAAGCAAAATTCATGTATAAATTTAGAGCAAGAAGAGTGAAGGAGATTCTCTTTTGAGAAAAAAATAAAGAATAAAAAGAAAAAAAACAAACAAAGCTACCCTCCTTTCTTTCCTTTCCTCCCAACCCTTTTCCTTTTCTCCTCTTTTCTTTCCCTTCTTTTTTTTTCTTTTTGGCTACGCGCCTGCTAAAGTTCACCTTTAATATTGGTTTCTTTTACGCAAGTAACATCTTTTGTTCTTTAATACGCTTTTAGTATCTTTTTAATAAAGGCTCTATATAAATATGATTTCCTTATCAAGCTTCAAAGTTGTGCAGTTCGTAACATGAAAAAATAATAAATTGAATTTCAATATGATCTCATTGCTTGTTCTTAAATCTCTTTATAAAACGCCTACATGTATTATGATTTATGGAATACCAGTAGCGCCATGTAGGGGAAGGCGGGGTAAGTTGTGACAGTTTTTGCTTTTTGCATGTTAGAATTTATATGATTAACAATCTTGTCGAAATAAGTACCTTGCCTTGAAATTTAATTCTTCTGAAATATTTTCCACCTATATATAACTTTCTATCCCCACACTGAAAGTCATCGTGACCTTTGAAAAAAACAATGTCAAATGGCTCAACTTGCCCCATATATGGGGTAAGTTTGAGCCACCTTCTGGGGTAAGTTGAGCCACAAAAACTATGTACAAAATGTATGAGGGGAGAACCAGCATGTCAATTTTTTGTTTAAAGTCTTTTCACTTGCTAATTCTCTATAAATACTTACATCCTTTAAAAGGAAAAGAGCAGTCATTTAAATTTGCTCCTTTCAGCCAGCATTTCAATTGATTTTTATGGTTTGTTTAATTTTTAAGATACGTACATTACCATAGGAATTACCATGGCTCAACTTGCCCCATGCTGTTTGGCTCAACTTACCCCAGTCCGTACTTAGTGCGATAATTTTGTATCCACACATTTATTATGCATCCATCATATAAAAGACTATGACAAGAATAAAGATCCATACCTGGACTAATAATGTTGTTATCATGTCTTTATTATATTTAAAGACGTGTGTGTTTTCAAAGCACTTATCTATTTCACACTCTTTTTTACTTTTTTGGCTGAAATTCATGTTTTTCCCTCTAAAAAACTACTGTTTGTTTCAAAGTTGAAAACAATGTGGTGGGGTTATGCTATGGGTCATCAATACATGACACCACCACAATGTCTGACTCATTCATTATTGGCCTGGGGCTGGTGGCTCAACTTGCCCCTATGCTCAACTTACCCCGCCTTCCCCTACCCTTCTCCATTGTGTGTATTTGTGTTTTCACCGAGGGAAGGCAGGGCGCACCCCTGGGAACGACAAGAAAAAAAGTTTCATTAGCTAAAAAATAAGGTCTCGTTATGGTCCCATGAAATATGACAAGCCCCCCCCCAAAAAAAAAGGAGGGGGGGGGGCACTAAAAATAGGTCCTTTAGGTTGCATTCACGAATTTTCCACATACCGTACTAGAATTCCAGGGGTGATGCATTTAGGAATTGGATAGTTTTCGCATTTATAACGGGGAAACTGTCTACAACGCATTGATTCCTTTAAAAATGCAATTGAAATCACAATAGCATTTGTCGAAAGTTGGTGGACTGGGACAGCAGATCATCCGAAGATTTGCGCACCGGACCAACAATTGCAAATTTGTCGTTGAAGATATTATTTCCCATAGATATTATTGACATCTCTATGATTTCCATGCTAGCGCGCCGGCTATTTTTCAGCGCAGCGCGCTGCGCTAGCGCTCGCGCTCGCGGCCCGAGCTAGCTAGCTAGCTTCCTATATACTAAAGGTGAAAAGCCGTCTTGTCAGAATGGGAGTAACGTGGTATGTTTTTTTTCCAATTTTAATTGTTCAAAGGAACCATTGATATTGGGCATGCCTTATATTGATTTCAACTATCATTTTCACTACTTTATGAAAGAATTGTGATTTGACTTATATCACCTGTAGATGCCAAGCCAGCGGCAGGGCAAGGACATCCTAGTCGTCTATCGTAGGTTTGGGTTATCCCGAGGAGCTCCCGCCCGCGAAGCGCTGAGCGGCCGGGAGCTCCCTGGGTTAGGTTTGGGTCAGTGTCGCTAAACTTACATGTGCCCATATACTGAATTTCGTGATGTGTGACTGTTAGGGTTGGCGTTACCAGAGCAGAGACTGTCACTGTATCAGTGTCGCTTGACTTGCTACATGGTTTTCTGGTCACATCTTCACTAGATTTTAGTGATAGTTATCGTACATCAAGATTTCTTTAAATAATTTTTCAGAGCAATTAGGCCTATGCTATGGCCTTATCTTAAATAAGTTGTCTCTCTTCTCGTGTGTGAGTGGATGTGTGTGCGCAGGTTGTGTACAAAGCAGTGTTGTAGTCAAGGCTCAAACCTCCAAGGCCAAGGCTTTAATACCCAAGGCCAAGGCTTCAATAACCAAGGCTGATGCCAAGGCATGGAAACCCAAGGCCAAGGCCAAGGCCTGAAAACCTCAAGGCCTAGGCATTTCAATTGTACAATATATGGAAAAAAAATTAGACAACAATGCTTAGGCAGCATACATGACACACAGGACCGAATTTATAAAAGGTGTGAGCGAGCAAAATTTTTGACCCTTGTACATTTAAAACGAAAATAATTTCATGATAGATCCTGTATTAGATTTAGACATAAAACATTTAATTATTGTTCTAGGCGATTCACATTGCAATAATTATTATTACCAAGGTAATCTGATCCTGGCATGCCCATTCTCAACATATGTCTTTCTCCTCTACCTGGTACAGGGGAGCAGAATGTATTTTTTTTTTTTTGGGGGGGGGGAGGTCAAAGCCAAATATGCACTTACAATATAAGTCAAAATGAGAATTTTGGTGCAGTTCAGCAAAGCTTTTTTAAGTGATTTATAATTGATAAGACAGGTATTTTGATTTAGGCTTATATAGAAAGCATAGCGAGCAAGTGGTTTTGAAAAAAAATCAACTTTGAAGTTGTAAAACTCGATTTTGGGTCAATTATGGTGCTAATCACTGTTAAAAGGGCATCCTTGCGAGATGCTGTAATAAGATGTAATAAGAAATGAAATTTAAATATTTCAAGCTGTTTTCGTAATCATGAAAAAGGTGTGTAACTTACTAAACAAATTAATGCGAGCACAAAACACAAGCTGAAATTTTTACTGACCAGAAAAGGAAGCTGTTCTGGACTGCATTTAGTGACTCATAAATAGGATACATAACTCACCTATCAAACAATGCGAGCGCAAAGCGCGAGCTCAAAAATTTGTAATATTCCGACCTAAAAACTAGACATTCTAAGCATTTTTTTTTTGTGTAAATTGAATGCGAACCTTACTTAACAATAATTTATGCAAGCACAATCCAAAATTTGTTGATTTTGAAACCTAAAATTTTGCTCTGTATGCCATGCTTGGCCCCTCAAAATTTTTGGCTCATCATGCCATTGATGCCATAGCCCATTTGGAAATGACGAAATTGAAGTTTGTGTTCAAGTTTACCGAATCTTTTCAGAATATCATTAAGACTTAAAACATTCTTGTTGGTCAAAGAAAATAATACAAGGAAAACCTAATGGAATAGAAATCATCCTTGTTATCATTCTTTAGTAAGTAAGCTATTTTTAAAGTATGAAAATTGTCAAAATTGCAGTCAGATCTGTCAGAATTATTCCTGTCATAAAATCACTATAATCAGTGGCGTACCGTGGGTCACGGCATTGGGGGCACCAGCAAAAACCTGGAACTGCCTAGTGAGCTCGCGAAGCACGCCCAGTTGCCAGGTATACTGACCTAATAGAGATATTTTTATAAGGACAGTGCCAATGTACGGACATGTATCTCACTAGTCAAATAATGCGAGCGCAAAGCGCGAGCTTAAAATTTTTGATATTCAAACATAAAAAGGGACATTACAATCAATCTCTTGTAATCATGATACGTACCTGTCTCGCTAAATAATGCGAGCGCGAACTGAAATTTTTGTAAATATTGACCCCAAACAGGAAGATTTTAAGGACTATATTTTAGGAATATTTTATCTATTAAGATTATACACATCTCACCATAGTCATATAATGGGAGTGCCAATAAGCACTTGCTGATTTTGTTAGAATTACATCTAAACATGCACATAAAGCACTTGTAATCATGATTAACATACCCATCTCACTAATCAAATCTTGCGAGCGCGAAGCGCGAGCTGAAAATTTAGGAAATTCAGACCTGAAGAGGGGCATTTTGAGGCTTGTTTGTAAGAATTCAAGAAGACCTTACGTAGTTCACTAACCAAATGATGCGAGCGCAAAGCGCGAGCTGAAAATTTTTGATATTCAGATCAGAAAACAGAAAAAGGGACATTTTAAGGAATCATTCTAGGAATTGATGGAGAGCAGACATCTTTCACCAATCCACTACTGCGAACGTAAGCACAGACAGGAAATGTTTTATATTAAGACCTTAAAATGGGACAATCACTTAAAGTATTCATGAAAAAAAGCATACTATTGTACATGTAAAAGAATAACTCGAAGTGCGAGGAAATATATTTGGTAGTTTGGTGTATATTGACTTGAAAACGGGAGGTTTTAGTATAGCAGGATTATATATCTCGGTAAACAGACAATGGGAGCACCAGGAACAATGAAGACATATATGCCCTGAGCCAATTATGTTTCATTTATATGAAAAAAATGTTTCTTATGTAATGTAACATAACATAATTATAACATTATAATGAACATTAATGTTTTCTTTCCCACTACGTTTCTCTTCCTTTCTCCCTCTTCCTCCTTTTTTTTAGTCAGCCGATGGGGGGGGGGGGGGCACGTGCCCCCATGCTCCCCCTGTAGTTACGCCACTGACTATAATCATAATCATAATTATTATCATTATTATTGATATTGTCATTATCCTTATTAGTCATGATTACATCATATTACCAATAAACAATATTAATTTTCATCACTTCTCTTTGTTACATAATTATGTGATGATAATTGCAACTGATGGCACTGCTAAGTACACTTACTGCTTCTGCTGCTGCTGACTGGTAGTATTTAGTGTCAGTAGATGTACAGAACAATTGAAACATTTGTAATTACTTTTATAAAACAAATGAAAGTACAAAATACAAAATGCCTTGAAAAAGCCTTGAAAATGCCTTGAAAATGCCTTGAAATTTCAAGGCTCAAAATCCTCAAGGCCAAGGCTTGAATGTTCAAGGCCAAGGCTTTGAAAAAATAGGCCTTAAGGCGCCTTAAGGCCAAGGCCGAGCATCAAGGCACTACAACACTGGTACAAAGTCAGTTGGAGATGAAAAAATCACCACTGCAGACGAAATGAACGGCAGTGAATGGAGTGGTGACTTAAACCAGGATAATGCTGCATGCTGCAATTATCTTATTCATTGGCCAATAATAATAAGCTATATGAAATTTTTCAGGCTCTCTGTTCGACCTTGTGTGTGCACTCATTGACATTGTGCACAAAGACAATTCAATTTTAGTGGAATGAAGTCGCCAGTGCTGACAAAATAAATCAATAGCAGTGAATCATGGACTTTTTGGGCCCATTTTAAAAAGAGTTACGATTGATCCAATCGATCGTATTCGTAGCTATAATATGGAAATCCATCAGCGTCACAATTTTTTCTACAGGAAATTTGCACAATGTCCTTTGTAAACAAAGAGAAGCACAGTGAATTTTCAAGAAAACAATGCATGAATATACATCATTGCTGGAAAATATTTTGAACAAACGTGCATAATATTTTGATGTTGCTGGCCATCCATAGTCTTGATTGATCGGATCAATCGCAATTCTTTGTAAGACAGGCCCCAGGATAATGTCATGGAAGTCTATTAGTATGATATTTTGATTACATCTAGACCTCGTCATTTTAAAATTTGATGTCAAAACTGTTTAATTAATTCTATTCCAAACTGGCTTCCAGACTCTTGACTTCTAATCAACTCATTCATCATGTTCATTGTTTAATATAGATCCTTTGGCTTTGTCACTTTTATCTCCATGTAAGCGCGACTTTAATCTAGGCCCATATTTCATTTCAATTTAGAACTTTCTCTTCAATAAAATAATTTATTTATTATTGTACCAACTACCAAGTAAAATAATGAGCTATCTTCTTGACCATTTTCTAGGCTTTTTATGACAAAACAATTACAATGTTGTTGCCTCTTTCCCTCACTTTAAAAAAAATGCCCTTTAGAATAAAGTTTTGTGTTACATTTTTTCTTCTACATTTGCCAGTACCGTAATGAATCAATCTATCAATGACTAATATCATAGTGGTGTTGTGGCTCAGTGAATAAGCCCCTGGACTTAGAACCACAAGGTCTGGGGTTCGAATCCCATGGCAGGACTCTCGTCCTTTGGCAAGGCATTACGTATATTTGCATCTTTCCAACCAGGTTAATAGCAGTGTATGCTATTGCCAGACACCTTTATTTCAGTGCTTTAAACATGACTACTAGAGGAAATACAACTGGGAAAAATTTCACTTGCTTTTCCAAATATGGAAATTATGAAAATGATAAAATCATTTTATATTTACCAACCATTTTCTTTGCATTGTTCTTACCGCATCCCCCTCCACAAAAAATATTTATTTTCGTGTGTGACATATGCGCTGGATAGGTAAAGATTTCTTGATTATAATGATGTAAGAGAGAATTGGTGTGAATTTTTCTTCATGTATCATATCATGAGTAAATTCTAAGTTTTTGTTTGCTTTTTTCATATTGAATCTGAGCAGATGTTGGTAAATGATATGTGTTTGCTAACTGATATTATTTTGTTGTCTTTTTAACTGCATATGTTCCATGCCCCCATGGCACTTTCCAATATTGTGCTCATTTGTATCATGATGCTCATCAAGTTCTATTGATGCGCTGTCGATTGTCAACGGCTCTTATGGTAAACCTCGCGTACGGGTACCTTGAGAACTAGCTGACGATCACCCAAAATACATGCCACACCTCAACATTCGTTTGAAGCAGCGGATGTGATTGAACTTCTGCAAATCAGGCCCATATTTCCATCAGAAAATATATCAATCAATAATGCAAAACTGTGTCATATGATATTTAAAGCATTTTCTGTCATTTTTGCCTTGTTATTGCTATCTTGTTTTATGTATTGCTCTGTGAAATTGAACTGCAGAAGTCTACAAAATTATTTGTGTACGCAGTAATATGCACGTCCGGAATCATGATAGTGTCCAGTAATACAATACATGACTATAGTACGTCACTACTTGGGTTTGTAGTAGAAAAAATTCCTTGAATGCTTGATATGAGTAGCTGTGCTGAATTTGGGTAATAGTATAACAAACTTAGAAACATTGCATTATTAAGTGCTAGAAATGTTGCAAAGATTATTATTATTGTGAATTTTAAGAAAGTTTGTACTAATGCCTATAAGACTGTTTACAGAATTCTGATTCCTGAGGTCATTGTGGTTTCCTTAAAGACATGTCCAACCCAACAAAAAGTTGATTTGAATAAAAGAGAAAAATCCAACAAGCATAACACAGAAAATTTCATCAAAATCGGATGTAAAATTAGAAAATTATGACATTTAAAATTTCCGCTTATTTGTAACAAAATGGTTATGTGAGCAATTAAGTCACAAGTAAATGAGAGAATCGATGACGTCCCTCACTATTTCCTTTGTTTCTTATACAATATTTCAATTTTTACAGATTTGACAAGGTCCAACTTGAATGAACCATAAAATGTTATTGTTATGGTAATTCCACATGTTCGGGGAGAAATAAAATCTTGTTTCACAGGACAATAAGAAAATTAGAATATTTCATATTTGATATAATGAAATTCAAAAGAAATAGTGAGTTATGTCATCAGTCTCCTCATTTGCATACTGACCAGGTTGTGCATATAACTGTTTTGTGAAATTAAGCAAAACTTTTAAATGTCATAACTGTCTTATTTTATATCTGATTTTGATGAAATTTTCAGTGTTATGATTGTTGGATTTTTCTCTTTTTATTCAAATCAATATTCTGTTTGGATGGACTTGTCCTTTAAGTTTGCTGTATAGATACACAAATTTACTAGTGTCAATGATCCTTTGTTCTGATGAAACTAACTCTTGAATTTACTATTTAGAATCTAGGCCTTGTTCAAAATTCATTAGCTACTTGTTGTGGTCAAGCTCCAGTATTTAAAGTCTCTCAACTTGTTCTAGCTCGCTGTCCTTATGTAAATCAGCATAAGCGCAATTGCAACTCATAGAATAATTAAAAGAGCCATACTTTTTTTCCTCCATCAGTGTGACCCAGTGGCCAGTTACAGATAACAGGACTGTACCCCAAGCTGTTGAAGTCCTCACAAAGCGTCTTGATGCATTGGGTGCAACAAAAACAGGAAATTTTGGTGTTGACTGTGAAACCTACCAGTCAGTTCCAACAAATGGTGAGATTTCACTTGTCAAATTTTACTCTCTCTTCATTGCCTTTCAGTTTTTTTTTTAGTTTAAGTTTGGTAGGTACATCTGCACTGAAAATATCAGGAAAATATTGTTTGCTGCCTGTTAATGCCACAGGGCTTTAATCAAAGGCCATGTTGACTTGCCTTCATTACCATAAAGGAATATGCCTTGTGGAAAAGTGTCTTTGTCAATGAGAAAAGGAAATAAATCACATATCACCATTTAGGTCAAGGTCACTTTTCCATAGTGGCAGTGGGAAAGTCTTGGATTAATTTAAACCACCAATATTTCTTATTGATGACAATACCCTTCCTAAAGTCTAAACTCTCTTTTCGGGGGGGGGGGGGGGGGGATAGGATCTCTTTGAATTGATTTAAGTCCAATTGTACTGTAGATATGATTTCTGACCGATAAAAGTATAGAAAGTAGATTCCAAAATAGTCAGTACTATTAAGTATTAAGCAACGTGGAGCGTTGTGGACCAGTGGATTGGTCTTCGGACTTTGAAACAGGGTCGTGGGTTTGAATCCCAGCCATGGCGTAATTTCCTTCGGCAAGAAATTCACCCACATTGTGCTGCACTCGACCCAGGTGAGGTAAATGGGTACCTGGCAGGAATTTATTCCTTGAAATGCCATCGTGCTGTAAAAGGCTGCGAGGCTAAAGCCAGGGTAATAATATCCAATTAAGCGCATAGAGACGCATTTGGCAGTGATATGCGCTATATAAGCATGTTGGTAACTTGGTATTATTATTATTAAGCATTTTTGTTGCTTTCAAGTACATGTACTTTATCGTTGTTGCTGTCTTGCTCATCTTATTACACACAAATACAGATCTTTTGCTTCTATCCCGCCGAGAAAAAGGTGTGGTTAATAGACCGTTACTTACGGTAGTACATTGAGAAGTGAGGATCAAGTATTTTGAATGATGACTTAATCACAGATGTGACGGGAGATGTGACAACTATCATGAAAATCTTTGTCACAGAGTAGGTCTGTTCTTGCTTGAACTAAGTAATGGAACAAAACTGCAAAGGATCCTTTTCATACTGAACTATCTTTACACTTAGAAGTTAGAGATTAATTTGATTATAGTGAAGATAATGATATTAATCACACTGGCTAATTTGTTTCATTTGATGTTTATAACATGCAGTTCCACCCAAGTATATCCATGTCATGCACAACAAAGAGCAACCATATACATGCTATGCAGTAACGGACAATAGAACCTGTCTCGTCTGTGAGAACTCTTTTGAAGCAATCATGCATCGACTCAATGGATTCTATGTGCCAAAGAAAACAGCAAGGATAGAGTCAAAAGGAACTCGTTATGAGATGGGTGATTTCATTGTAAAGATTGGAATAGTTTCTCTAGGACCCCATGCAAGAGGAGTACTTGTTGAGGTAATACTTCAAATAGCTTTTTGAACATTGCATTCAATCACATAATAATCTTGACATCTGACACCTTGAAGGTATTAATTTTTTTTCCAAAATAAAATAATTGATTTCATTCAGAAGGTACTTAATAATAGTCAACTAAAAAGTACAATTTAATTACAAGTTGAATGTCAATATCAGTACATTGGTCAAATCATCCTCAGCAGATGAGCACTACAGTATTTTGAGATCATGTATAAATATCATGTGCAGAGAGGCACTAACTGTTATTGAGACTCACTCAACCCATTGTGGAAAATCACTAGGGGGGTGTTTCACAAAAATCTAAATATGACTTACAAGTCGCACTTGAATGTCTAGTTGCATGCGTTATAAAAGGCTGGACCAAATTGGTTAGATCATGCCAAGAAGACGCACACCTTGGTGTATCGATCAATAAGATTGCACATTTCATGTTGTGTACGCGTTGGCATTTAAGTGCAACTCAAATCTTTGTGAAACAACCCCTGGTCTTGTTTGTATTTATGTAGGCCTATTGGCCTGTGTATTTATTCATTTTCATTTGTTTATTCATCTATTTTTTATTTTATTTAATTTTTGGACGGGGCTGTAGCAATGCAATTAACATGGTAGTACATATTATTTTTTATTGAGCATAATATAATCTTGGCCAATATTTAAGAAACCCACTCAATGATGATTACTCTGTCAGGAAATTCAAGGCATTTATTGATTGAATTTTTGAAAAAAAGTAAAAATGCATTTTCTAGAGCTTGTTCAATGATATCCTTATTTGTTTTGTCAACAGAAATGAAATAGTACCAGTACTGGTATAAGTGGAGATTTATATTTAAAAAGCATATAGGTATGGTACATGTGTACAGGCCTTAAAGTTGATGGGAAATTAGTTGATCTCTTTCTGTTCATGTTGTACAGGTGGAATACACACCATGTGTCATGATTCAAGACTGTTGGCCATTAATGGTTGAGTTTATGCAAGGTTTCATGGGAGCTCAGTACACACCAAGCCAACCTCCAACGTTAATTGCCAAACCAGAGGTACCATTCAGCGCTGAAGATACTGTCTTTCAGTATCTAGAACAGTTTGAAACTTTTGTCAGGAGAGGATCTAGCACGGCAACAGTAAGGTGATGTCATTACCGAAACTATAACTTCTCCATGTGTAATGATGGCTAGGAGAAGGTTGGACATAGTTTCTACATTTTATATTGAGGACCTCTAGCAGAACCTGTTAATGATCAGTTGCCTACCCGGAGGTGCTATAACTTAACCACTACTCCAGAGAGTCCAGACTGAAAACTGAAGAAATCATACAAATAAGTGTGAGCTCTTTCTAAGCTTTAGTGTAGAGGTGACGTACTGATATGAATTTAATGTATTTTCAGACATTGATATTACAATAATTATTCACATACTTCATGGATATTTACTTTGCTTATATTTCATATTTAAATTTTTGGAAGTAAATATGATTGAAAGAAAAGGCCTGAAAGGATGAGAGGTGAGTATTGAATAATGGCCATTGGAAATTGGTACTCTACTACAACAACTAGAGATGGAGTTCATTTCAATGAAAGGTCAAGTCCACCCTGACACCCCAGAATAATGTTCATTTGAATCAATAGAGAAATATCAAACAAGCATCATGCTGAAAATTTCATCAAAATCAGATGCAAAATAAACAAGTTATGACAGTTTAAAGTTTCACCTATTTTTCACATAACAGTGATACATGTATGCAGGACTTGGTGATATGCAGTCGATGATGTCCCTCACTTACTATTTCTTTTGTTTTTTGTCGTTTGTATAATATTAGTACAATATTTCATGTTTTAGAGATATGACAATGAGGACCAACTCGACTGAATCATAACATGTTAAAACAATGGTCATTCCACATGTTCAGTGAGAACACTGTTTTACAGGACATTGAGGAGCAAATTAGAATACAATACATGTACATGTGTGTCGTTTTACCGGTACTTAAATACAAAAGAAATAGTGGATGATGTCATCAGTTCCCTTTATTTGCATACTGACCAGGATGTGTATATAACTGTTCCGTGAAATTAAGCAAAACTTATGGCCCCATCACATCGTTCTGTGCAAGCCTTGCAGATAACTATTTTTACTACCCGCAGGAGTGCACGCAAGTCTGATTTGCCTGCAGAAAAGTTTTGAACATGCTCAATACTTGTACTGGGTGAGTAGCGGGTGATTGCTTACAGGTTCCACGCCGAACACAAGTAGGAGTCCCGTAATTCACACGCAGTTAACCCGCTTGAAGTACACAGATTGCCCACGGATCTCTGGGTATGCGTGTTATCTGTGGGAATTCTATGTGCAAAATACAGCTGAATTACTGGCAAGGTGTATCACTGAACAGCCTGCCTGAGTTTCAAGTCACATGACCAAGGTCAAAGGTCACTTAGGGTCAACAAACTTTGACAATTTAGGAGGTATTTGTGGCAGAGTCATAACTTTGAAAGTATATGGATCTAGTTCATTAAAATTTGGACGTTAGAGTAACCATGTATCCATGAATATCCTGTGGTGTTTCAGGTCACATGAGCAAGATCATAGGTCATTTAAGGTCAATGAACTTTGGCTGTGATGGGGGGTATTTGTTGAATTGGCATAACTAAGAAAGTTTATGGATCTACATGTAGTTCATGAAACAAAGACATAAGGGTAATCAAGTACGTTTTGCACATGTCTTAGGTCACATGATCAAAGGTCATGTTGGGTCAATGGACATAGTATTTTAAATATTTTGAGTGTTTTCTTTTGTGAATAATCATTCAATTGCTGTTTTCAAATTTAGCATTGCTTCTATATCGAATCAAGAAGTGCAGGTGAGACTGCTGGAGGTGTTCTACTTGTTCAATGAAAATCGTCATGGATTTCATTTCGACCATAAACAAAATGAAATTAATTGATTTTAATCAGTAATTGCAAAAATAGTGATATAATTATGAATTTTGGCTAAAAACATTTGCATTGGATTTGTACACCACAAATTCATGTTTTTGAGCAATATTGGGTCTTCATGCACTTATGAAATGTTATGTAATTTTGCACCGCATACCCGGGGGCCGCAATTTTGGTCTCAAAAGTTGCGCGAGACTTGAAAGTAAAAAGTCAGCGAGCGACGTAAAAAAAAATTCATGGTGGAATCTAATTAGAGTTATGGGGTGTTGCAAGAAACTTGTGATCAATTGCAAGTCTATTTTTGGTTACTAAATCATGTTTTGCAATTAATTGTGAATTAGTGATTGATTGCTAATCTGCTCCATGGAACAAGGAGTTTAATCTAATTTGCTATAACTAACGTTGATTTATCAGTTGTAATATTGCAACATAATATTTGCAATTGATCACAAATATTTTCTTTCAACACCCCCTAAGTGTCATAATTTTCTTATTTTGCATATGATTTTATTAAATTTTGAGTGCTATGCTTGTTGGATCTTTTTGTTGGGGTGGACTTGTACTTTAAGAACATGTGAAATAAACAACAGTGCAAATTTCATTGGGATTTGATAAAAAGAAAGTCAAAGGTACTACATTTTTAGGTTAGACTTTTTTCTGAAATTGAATAGAGGAAATGGCTTTGTCTAAAAGAAAGGGGTATTCATGTACATACCAAATCCAATTTCTTTTTGTCTCGCCCTAATGAAATTAGGCAGAGAGCTAGTAGCCACTTTGTCTGTTACCAAAATGTTAGTTTTTGTTCAATTTGCTCTAATTTCTTTATTTTTGCATAAATTGTATTCATACTTGGTGCATATGATCCTTGGGTAATAAATCCCATATGTGAGGTAATGATAATGATGGCCATTTCCTTATTTCTGCATCAATTTTTATCACTGTTGGTTCAAATAATCCTTGAGTGATAATACCACATATGTGTTTATGAGGTTGATGGGGTCAAAAGTCATTTAAGGGTGAAAACATCATATTGCATATATTCTATTGATAAAGAAATAGGCGAGACTCAAGGTTCGTGAATCACCTTGTTTGTGGGGCCAGGCTCAATTAGCACTTGTGCTATTTTCTGGTCCCATTTACCATCATATTTTTATACATGTGTAACTGTTATGCAATTTGTTTTATAACCTGTAAACATGTGAATATTGTTGGTAAATAAATCAAATCAAAATTATTATATGAAATTGAAAACGGTCAAATTTTCAAAGCCAAGATTTCACAATTGCTTAAGTGACATTGTCAGCTCAATCTTTAAGTAACTTAACTAAAAATTTGTTAATATCAATAAATCCCATTTTTTTGCTTGTTTACTACTTATTCTATTTATTCAATCCACTGGTCTGAGATGGGAGTACCACTTTATACCCCCTAAATTATAATGTGATTTTAAGACCATCTGCAGTTTGATTGTGTACATCTGTTCATGAGATATTGTGTCATATGTTCAGAACTATGCAAAATTGATGGTCTGGTAGCCTGGGGCTGCTACACAATTAATGTTCAGCCACCAGCAGTCATGAAAAATTCCAGTTTGTTGGACCAAAGTAGATTTAAAAGGGGTAAGTAAAATTTGAATTTTGTAATATATACTTGAACATAAGCAAGAGACAATCAATATATTGATCGTTTCCGCTCGATTTCTTTTGGACTTTTTATATGCCTGTCCTATGGGACGTATTATGGTATCACGCTCAGTGTCCGTCCGACAGTTAACATTTCTTTGTGAACGCGATAACTTAAGTTTGGTGTGTATGATACTACCCTTCTGCAGTCCTTGTAAATGCAATAACTTCAGTTTAACTTAGTCTAGGCTAATATAATTTGGCGTGTATAATACTGTACTAGTATGGATCCCAGGAAACCTATTGATTTTGAGGTCAGAGTTCGAGGTCACAGTGAAATGTTTTCATTTTACCCTTCTGAAGACCTTGTAAACTCAATAACTTTAGTCTTACTTGACCTAGGCTCATATAATTTGGTGTGTACATGGATCCCAGGAAGCCTATTGATTTTGTGGTCAAAAGGTCAAGTTCACAGTGACATATTTTCATCTAAGTCCTTTTAAACGAGATAACTTTAACTTAAACTAGGCTCATATAATTTAGTGTGCATGATACTAGCATGGATCCCAGAAAGCCTATAGATTCTGAGGTCAAAAGGTCAAGATCACAGTGACATGTTTTCATCTTACCCTTCTGAAATCCTAGTAAACATGATAACTTCAGTTTAACTTAACCTAGCTAGGCTCATATCATTTGGTGTGTATCCCAGGAATTCTATTGATTTTATGGTCAAAGGCGAAGTCGTCACCTTCCACTTTTCTTGCTTGACCAATAACTCCATTTTTCACGTTACCGGTGGGCGTATTAAGTGCTCGCCTTATTTCAGTCCACCAGAAATTAAAAATATTCGGCCTCTGACTTGGTCTCTAGAAATAAAAGTTAGGACGGAACCTAAGAATAGTGACAAATAAGTTCTGGTATAGTATACTATTACTCTCTATTTACTTCTTTTTTTATATACATCCTGTGCTTATACTGCATAGCAATTTCATTGATTCAATTAGATGCCAAGTTGACTTTCACATTAAATATCTTCAATGCAATAGGTTAATTAAATGTCATTCATTAATTTGTCTGAGGACAGTTAATAATGGTCCTTTGTAACCCAACTTATTGTCTTCAAAGGTCGAAACTTAATTTGTGCCTTATATTTCATCAACTATGTGAAGACTAGGAACAGTGGAGGACCAATGTTTGTCCTCGGACAAAGGTGTGTAGGTGTATGTTTGTTGGAAAGAAGGTATTTCCAAGTTTGAATTTATATTCTTATCCCAGCTTATCTCGACTGAAGTCAGTTCACTGAACATCAACTCAACCTCACCTGCATTCTTGAACTCATGAACAATAAATTAAGATTTATAACAATGCAGATTGTAAATAAATAGATCTTATTAGCATCCAAATAATTTTTTCAAAGAAATATTTCACCTGAATCATACCATACTTGTAATTTCAAGCAAGTCCATGAAACAAGATGAAAATACATTAACACGTAAGGCAAAGTTCGTAAGATAATTGATTAAACAACGGATCGAACATCGTACACTAGTAACACAACACCAAAAATATAAAAATCCATGTAACACTTGTGACTTTATTAAAAAAAAACAGTAACGGTACATTCCCATGCAAATAAGAGAAGCAATGATGTCACTCACTATGCCTTTTGTATGAAATAAAATTACAGTTAATACCATTTCAATTTTATATTGGTAGATTTAATAATAAAGAGACATATATTAAATGATGGTTATTAATATTTACAAAGTGAAGTAACAAACTAAAATAAAATTGTGACATCAGTGACTCTCTAATTCACAAACCATAACATTTTTCATTAAAAGTTATCGGGAAACTATTAAAAATTTATATAAAAACTTCATTTTCAATCTGATTTTGATGAAATATTAGGCATTACGCTTGATTGATTTTGCTCCAATTTACATCAAATTGCTTTCTGAGTAGTTTTAGCTGACTCAAATAACAATATCTACCAAAAGAATTAATAACTGTCCTTATAAAGTGATGAATGATACTTTCTTGGTGTCTACATGTATACCTCTCGTGAGATATAAAAATGGGATACAAAGGAGTGAACAGTGTGAAAATAGACAAGAAACAAAAAAGCATTTTGCACAGTTGAGGGAATTTTTTTACCTTATTAATAAAGATGAGAAAAAAGAGATAAGTGGTTAGTTTAGCACTTTTGAGAAATTTGAAATTTCATATTTGTGCATGACAACTTCCAGGTAAGGTAAACTATCTTTAAACAAATATGAACAACTAATTTAAAAAATACTACAACATTAGGGCTGCAAGATATTGCACACTTTGATTTTCTCACAATAAACTGACATACATTATACTCCATTGAAAATTTAAGATGTTCACAATTTTTTGCATACCTGTACATTTGTCTTAAAAAAAAACTAACAGAAAACAAAACGTGCAATCAAAGGAGAAAACGAATTTAATGGATGATACACTTCTGTGATATTTGGGGATTCCTGGGTTTAGTTCTCACTCAATTATGACAATTTCATACGGTTTGAGGTCTGAAAACACACAAGACTAGAAGATACATTGTGTCATCACAAAATCCAATATCAGTGAATTTCAATGTCTTGATATATTCCAAAATAATTGTGATATTGTACAGCTACTGCTATCAACTTGAAATTGAAAAAAAAATACACAAGTCATCACTATAATTGTCCTGAGAATGTCCAGATAGATACCACCTTCACTGCTGAATTTGATATTATCCTCACTTTAAACAATCATTTTATCTGCATGGTTGAAAATATGACTTGGATGGTCCAACAATACAGTCCATACTGTTTTACAGAATTCAAATCCATGTTTATTCCTCTTTTATGAATCTTCTTTCTGCATAAACTGAGAAGGCTTTTTAGTTTCTTGAAAGAGTTCATACAGCTGTCCAACCTGCATGTCATTCATATCATCTAATTGTTTTTCATCTATATGCAAACCAACCTGTTTGATCTCTTCCTCAGATTTCACTCCTTCTGTCTGAACTGATAACATTGCAGCATAACCCTGTTCATTAGATCAATAGAAAATATGAATTATATTAAAATCACTATGCCAACATTCATCACACAACTGAGTATTGAAATTATTTTTAAAATATACAATTATTTATCCTGATCTAAAAACCAACTTTTCCTATACTGGCAGGTGATATCCTACAGATTGTATATTTTCACCCCCCCAAAAAAGAAAAAAGATTATGTCAATTATATGTTAAAAGTGAAAGAAAAAGCAGTATGAAGACAAGTGTTTGAATGTAACTTATTATCCTTGAACCTGGATTTGTTCAATTTTAAGAATTAGCACGCAAGTTGCCAGGTCAAACATGTAAAAGGAAAATAAAAAAAGAGTTAATGAAAGACATGATTGGACTTCATATTTTATTCAATGTACATGTAAAAACTTGGATTAAGAGGTTTTCTGATAAGAAGGGGAAGGCGGGGTAAGTTGAGCATAGGGGCAAGTTGAGCCACCAGCCGCAGGCCAATAATGAATGAGTCAGACATTGTGGTGGTGTCATGTATTGATGACCCATAGCATAACCCCTAACCCCACCACATTGTTTCCAACTTTGAAACAAAAAGTAGTTTTTTAGAGGGGAAAATGTGAATTTCAGCCAAAAAAGTAAAAAAAGAGTGTGAAATAGATAAGTGCTTTATAAACACACACGTCTTTAAATATAATAAAGACATGATAACAACATTATTAGTCCAGGTATGGATCTTCATTCTTGTCATATCTTTTATATGATGGATGCATGATAAATGTGTGGATACAAAATTATCGCACTAAGTTCGGACTGGGGTAAGTTGAGCCAAACAGCATGGGGCAAGTTGAGCCATGGTAATTCCTATGGTAATGTATCTTAAAAAAAAACAAACCATAAAAATCGATTGAAATACAGGCTGAAAGGAGCAAATTAACATGACTGCTCTTTTCCTTTTACAGGATGTTAGTATTTATAGAGAATTAGCAAGTGAAAAGACTTTAAACAAAACATTAACATGCTGGTTCTCCCCCATACATTTTGTACATAGTTTTTGTGGCTCAACTTACCCCAGAAGGTGGCTCAAACTTACCCCATATATGGGGCAAGTTGAGCCATTTGACATCGGTTTTTTCAAAGGTCACGATGACTTTCAGTGTTGGGGTAGAAAGTTATATATAGGTGGAAAATATTTCAGAAGAATGAAATTTCAAAGCAAGGTACTTATTTCGACAAGATTATTAATCATATCAATTCTAACATGCAAAAAGCAAAAACTGTCACAACTTACCCCGCCTTCCCCTACTGAAAGATGGCTAGTATCTCTTTGTTCGATTGACCATATCACATAAAATTTAAGCCAGAGCAATGCTCGTTTACGATTATTAAATTATATTTTGTTTTCAAATTTTCTGCATTACTCCTATTTGATTAAGATCGGTATGCTGTAATGAAAATTATAAGTCACAAAAAATTGGAACCAGTGGGATTTGAAGCTGCCATCTACATATAATATGATTGGGTAATTTTCACATTTTTTGTCAGACATGCTGTATAATTTACTGCATCTCCTGGCCAACTCAACTTAAAAAAAAAGGTGGGTAACTGTAATTTTTGCAGAAGCATAATGAGCAAAAAGTTTTTAGGGGGCCAGACATGGTGTATGGGACTTATTTTATCTACCGTAATTGTAACACTACTAATAAAAAATCCAATCTTGTGGGGATTTCATTACAGTGCAAATCCAAAAAAAAAGTTTACACTTTGAAAAAGCCCTGGGAATTAAAAAATATACACCATGTGTGTAATTTTTTCACGTATAATCTTGGGTTTGGGTCTCATCTATCCAATGACAGTATAAGTTTTGACAAAATGTTCCACTTGAGTGAGCACTGTTCATTTTTGTAAAGCTCGCAGAAATCTGTTTGCGCAGAAATGCTCATTTTCACGCTGTGTCAAGGGGAAAGGGCAAAATTAAACTTACCCTGCGAAACATTTCTCATACATTTCCCTTGAACTTTGAGTCAATTGAAATAAAACGGATACATTCAAGCATTTTGTAACAATTTTGCCACCCAAAATGATATTTCAACACTTAGTAAGTACAACCTTTACCCTTTTTGTGCCATCTGGATCTGAGGACATAACTGAATCTGAACAAAAGTTTATATCAGACATCTCCAGCATTTTTTCACAAAGTTTTTATCATTTAAAGTGGGTTTACATTTCATTTTTAATTAAGTACTTGTTTATGCACACTTTTTCCGAGCTTGATAATGATTAACAAAATGAAAATCATGCCTAAGCCATTTCATGTAACAGCTCAGTGTAAAGCAATGATATCGTCACGGTAGCCTGGGTGTGTGGGGGAGTGGGGCGCAATGCACTCTTCAAAGTATTTTGGATAAGGAAACAAGTTTAAAAAGGTAAGATATCTTCAAATCAATTTTACTAGCTAAATTCCACATGTTCTTCATGATTAAGGTCTACTTTTATTTGCATGCCATAACTATTTCATAGTTCTGCACAAATCATTTTTCACTAACTTTTCAAAAGTGAATGGTGCTCACTCAAGCGGAAATATTTCTAGACAGTTATATCGTCAATTGCTGAAATGGATCTCTACCAATGTTAAAATGTGGAAAAATCTTCAGGATATTACAAATGTATAATTTTACAGGAATTTTTCAAAGTGTAAACTTTTTTTTGATACGCACTGTATATTTCAACATTTTTCCTTTCTGATATTTTTCTTCGTCCTGAAGCTTTAAGGACCATGGCCCCCAAGCCCCCCCCCTCATCTGAAAGCCAGTGATTTTTTGTTTCCTTTTTTTAAAAATAATAATTGTTTTTCTTTTTTATATCTCACAAAAATTTACTTAGTGGTAATCAGTTATTGTCAATCATCTTCAGACACCCAATTTAAAGTCCTTTTTTCTTCATCTGGGGCATGTTTTGTAGCAACTGTTGTAAATTTTGCTATAATGGCAACTACTATGGTAACAGGGCTCAGCAGCCAATCATTATCTAGGTTTCCATGGTTGTTGCCATAATGACAATGTTATAACAGTGGCAAGTCCTTTATGAAACAGACACCTAGTCATTTTGGAAGGCAAAAGTCCCAAGTTGGCCAGATAAGAGGTTGGAAAGTATTACATCATGCTTGGCTGTGAGATAATTTCCATATTTGTGTGGTTTTTGAAAATCAGAAATTCAATATGCCCTTAGAAAATGATGTTCACAAAAAAATATGAATACTTAAGTTCTACACATCGGTACCTTTATAATCAAAGCATAGAAAAGCTTCAATTGAATTCATATATATACAGGGCAACTGAAATGAGAGATCCCTAATTACATCATGATATATGATAATGAATAGACACCGTTAAATCTGCCTACTTGGTACTTATCTCATGAGATCACAGAAATCAATTTGACATTTTGATTTAGATTTGACTAAATGTTGCATGCTTTAAAATTAAATGTTTCAATAATTGCCTTGTCTTATAGTCTGAGATATCCTATTCATACTCAAATTCTACATGTATCTTTTCTTGTAAAGTCTTACAATTTTCTGAATCATATACTAATTTGTTACCTTTTCAAAGAAACAATTTTAAAGGCTGACATTCCCTTGTTTAATCTATCCCGGGAATCTATCCTTACCTGCCATTCCTTCATAAAGTTTTGAACTTCTTCAGAATTGACATTCTTGTGTCTTCTAAATTCTGCTTTTACATATTCATCTCCAAGCGCTTTCATCTCCAAGGGAAGACGTCGATGTAATTGAAGAATCCGTTTATACAATGCCCTCACAGCTGATCCATGTGAAACAGCCATATTGATTTCACATGCAAACCGAAAGTCCTTAAATCAAGTTAAAGAGATAAAAAAGAATAAGGCACTGTATCATGTACATGTAGGGTGAAATTACTCATCATTATGCGATAATATTTTTAGTGAAAATATTGCATTCAATTTATTTACCGGTATTTTTAACAAAATAGTTATATGAACGAGCTAATTACATCCAAATGAGAAAGTCAATGATGTCACTCACTATTTCTTTTGTTTTTTATTGTTTGAATTATACAATTCAATTTTAAGATTTTGACGATTAGGACCTCCTTGCCTGAAGCACAAAATATTAAAATAATGGAATTCCACGTGTTCAGGGAGGAATGAAACTTCATTTCACATGACAATGACAAGAAAATAAAAATATTTCATATAATAAAACACAAGAAATAGTGAGTGAGTGATGTCGTCAGTGTCATCAGTTCCTCATTTGCATACTGACCGAGATGTGCATATAACTGTTTTGTGAAATGAAGAGAAACTTTAAAAAGCCATAACTTTGTTATTTTACATCCGATTTTGATGAAATTTTCAGTGTTATGCTTGTTGAATATTTCTCTTTTTAATCAAATCAAGTTTTTGTTGGGGTGGACTTGTCCTTTAAATAGGCATTGTACAATAATAAATATTGAATGTTCTACAATACATTACTGGATTATATGAACTTCAAAATGCCTCAGTGAGATAAACCTGCACTTGGAAGGATTTTAATTTGTCATACATAATCCAGTATATTGATTGTACACTATGGGTTGTATGAAAAGGCTTCTGATTGGTCAATTGCCCTCTTTTTGGAAGTATGTAATCCGCTAAATGGCTATGATCGTGGCATACATATACCAGAAATTTCTGCACAGTAGCTTGTGTACAAAACCTCATAGGGTGATGTATCGATTGATACCTTGAAGAAAACAATTCTGTGATACTTTTCATTACGATAAATGAATAAATAAATATTCGCTGTTTGTGTTGTACAACACTTCAGAATTTAGCGAAAATACACACAAAAAAATCAAGTTTTCCCTGCATTAATCTATGAAAAAGGAGCAAAAAATATTGAAAGTGAAAAGCAAATCCAACAAGCATGTATGATACCTCGGGCAGCTGAATTGCGCAGCCAGTCAGCAGGCAACACGCGTAATTACACCTTCATTTTTTTACTGAGCACAATGAATTGAATCATATTGTGAAATCACCTAAAGCCGTGCAACATACGGTAGGTCTGCATTTTGTATTTCAATTAAGTTCAGATATATTTTGATACAATTTCAAGTCAAAGGTGTTCCAATCTTATATAACCCATATACATGCCAATTGTCATTCAACAACATCATTCGTATGAATAAATTTCTCTTATGTGTTTATATTTCGCCTCGTTGAAATTTTGTTTCCAATACTTGTTAAGGGTATGGTTTCACAGCACACGCCTATACTTGTTAAGGGGGCTTTTCAAGACCCCATGGTCGGGCATGGTATCCACTCGTCAATGGAAGTGGCCAGCCAGGGGGGAGGGGGGGCACTCAAACCAAAAAAGTGGTGGGGTGTGCAACGGGCGAGACAAAAAAACGGGGGCCTTGGAGCGGGCTTATTGTAAAAAGGATGGTCCTCGGAATGGGCTTTGGAACTACAAATGCTCGTGAAAACGGGGGTCCTTGGAACGGATCACCTGCATGTGAGTGCATATGCATGGTATGGAACGGTCATGTGTGCATGATGTAGCTAGCACGGCCTCCGCCGGGTGCCCTCGCAGCAGACTTGATGCGATGGTCGGACAGTGCTCTGTGGCCGCTCTTCACCAAAATTGCAGTTCATTGTAGCAGAACAATGCGAAGAAGAAAATGCTATGCTTTGGAGCGGCTTTCTTTGTTCTTTTACTCAAAAAGACAAAAATGCTATGCCTTGGAAGGGAAATTTGAGTGTAAAAATGGGGTTCCCCTCAGCGGCACATACCTACTATGCATTTTATACATGTACTGAGTGCCCCCCCCGGGTCTACCCCAATGGGTGATTTCAAGTACGGTGTTCGGTGTTGAGAGCGTGAAAAGGGTGTTGAGAGCGTGAAAAGGCTGCTGAACCGAGCCCCAACACCGAGCTGAGTTCAGAGGAGCGATACTGATCGCGTTATCAATATCCTATGACGTCATGCCTCTGCGCTGCTGATCATCTCAACTTTACGCGAGAAATTCTCAACGACGAAAGTGAAATCGGGAAGAAATTGCAGTAAAATCTTATCGTACAGAATACAGGTTAAAATCACTGCTATAATCAGAAAGCATAACCATTAATATTATTTTTCATTAAAATGTGTAAAACCCTAATGATTTGCGCTCATCTTAACTGTAATAATAGATAATTTTACGGGGGTGTTTCATCGTGTTCGCCTCCTGTTCGTGAACTACAGTTCATCAACACCAACACCAAACTTGAAATCACGATTTCCCCAATCCCTGGGGGTTGGTGTCGGTGAATAGGGAAATTGCACGTAAATCGTCAACAGTCACAGACAACACCAGCTGTAATCATGGTAATACTCGGTTCAGCTCAGCAGACTACATTCAACACCAGAGCTCAACACAAACTGCCGGAAATATGTCTATTTTCCGAGGTCAATCCCGACACCAGCGTGATTTCAAGTACGGTGTTGTCCCAACATCAACACCAGATTTCAACACCGTATTTGAAATCACCCATTGTCTCCCTCCGTCCCTCGTTTTGCACGGTCGACTCCTTCGCGGGCCGGAGCTCCCTGGCCCGGCCCGGGTTTTATAATATTGGAAGTGGAACTAAAGTCTTTAATTAACATTTGACTTACGTTACGACGGTATGTAGAACCGCCTGGTACACTGTGGGTAGACTCTCTATCTGGGAAAATAAAAGGGGAGAAATCGCTGTGTACTTTGTCTTGGACCTGGGCCTGCCTGGCTTAGCTTCGTGTCGAAATCCTTGGTCTTGCTGTATATTTATTAACAGCCAGCGATCCCGATATCGCTGTCGCGCTAAAGCTACATCAATTACGTAAGCGATGCAGGCTATATACGGTACATCGAGTGCTTGGTCTCCAAACATATCGTCCATATCACAGTCGACTAAAAAGGGTCTTAAAATCGGTATTGTAAAACATGGTTGAGTTGAGTGGTTACACTTCGTAATTCCGAAGGTTCTTTATTCCGAAGGTTCGTAATTCCGAAATTGCCTATACCTCGATGTTCGTTAATCCGAAAACGTAAAAGGGTTCGTTAATCCAAAAATTTGTGGCGTTATTCAGAAGGTTCGATAATCTGAAAACGAAATAAGGTTCGTTAATCCGAAAACGAAATAAGGTTCGTTAATCCGAAAACGAAATAAGGTTCGTTAATAATTTCGTTTTCGGACTAACGAACCTTCGGACTTACGAACCTTCGGAATCATACTAGTCAGGGGCCTAAGGCCTTAAATTTGAAGTTTTGGGGACAGAGTTTACAAAAGCACCAAACTTTCCCTATGTCACTATTAGGTCAATAGCTTCATTTTTTCCCACAGAACATGGTGTTGAAAATTGTTTCTTCATGCAAAAATATGCTAATTTATGCAAATTAGCAGTATTTTATGCATGAAGCCATATGCCATTAGGAATCAATTAATATTAAAAAAAAGATACCAAACTTTAGGAAAGTCTCTATCAGGTCAATAGCTTTAATTTTTCCCACAGGACATGGTGTTGAAAATTGCATCTTCATGCAAAAATATGCTAATTTATGTAAATTAGCAGTAATTTATGCATGAAGCCATATGCCAATGGGAATTAATAAAAGTTAATAAAAAGATGCCAAACTTTAGGAAAGTCTTTTTCAGGTCAATAGCTTAAATATTTCCCACAGAACCTGGTGCTGCAAATTGCAACTTTATGCAAAAATATGCTAATTTATGTAAATTAGCAGTAAGTTATGCATGAAGCCATGCCAATAGGAATTGATTAATAAAAGTAAATAAAGAGATACCAAACCAAAGAAAGTCTCTTTTAGGTCAATAGCTTTAAATTTCCTTATCAAACATGATATTGAAATCGTGTTTTTATGCAAAAATATGTTAATTTATGTAAATTAGCAGTTGATTTATGCATGAATAGTAAAAATTAGTAAAAAAGGAATAAAAAGAAACCAAACTTAAAGAAAATCTCTATCAGATCCATAGATTTAATTTCCCTATTAAACGTGCTACTGAAAATCACGTCTTCATGCAAAATATGCTAATTTATGTAAATTAGCAATTATTTTATATGTGTAAATAAGTCCCATTCCAGTGGGTTTAATAGTGGAAAAGGGGCCAAACTGTTGAAGTACCTCTATCACTCAGTTTAAATCTTCAATTGTATGCTATTGAAAATTCCGTTTCCATGCAAAAGTGTGTTATATTATGGAAATTAAAATAATTTATGTATGAAGCTGTATTCCATTGACTAATATATATTACATAAAGCATAAAGCCGTATGCCAACCAGAACAGTGGCAATAATCGAGCCAGAGCGGCCAGAATCGAGTCGAATTTAGCCCGAATCCTCTGATTTTCGCCAAATGACGACCTGAATAACGACCCGAATCGAACGATTATGCCCGAATTTGTTTTTCTTTTCGAAATTTCTTTCGAAATGGGCTATAATTCACCGATTCGGCAGCTTTTTGGATGCCATTTTTCTAATTTCTAGCCAATTCATCTCATTCGTCTGTATTCTTCTTTGTATTCGAGTAATGATTCGTATGATATGGGGGGGGGGGGGGGCAAGAGTCGGACCTTTAATTACTCTACGACTGATACGAATCGAGTCTTCCCAAAATACCCCAAAATGCCTCCAAAAATCGAACCGAATTCCATCGGAATACATCCCGAATGTGGCCCAAATGGAATTTGTTGTGGTCACATTCGGGAATAGTCTGGAGGGTATTCGGCTGGTTTTGACCATTTCAAAATGAGCTGAACTTTTTCAGCGAATGTTCCCGAATTTTCTTGCATTTACGAAGGCAAAACAGAATATTCCTGAAACCACCAGAATACGTGTATATGGATGGATTCGCAGCTAATTCGGTTCCGTTCTAACCCTAGCTTTAAGCAAAGGGTTACACCAAAACCAAATTCTCCTGAACAAAGTCGGATCAATTCTGCCCAAAATTGCCTGGATTCTGTACTTATTCATCTCGGATTCGGGGAGCTCCCAGAATCGCTTCGGAAGGATCCGGGACTATTCTGTTCTCCCTCCCCAACGGAAACATTCATGGAGAGATTCTGTTTGTCTTGAAAATTTTAAAACCAGCCGAATATCCTCCAAAATACTCCAGAATGAGGCCAAGACACATTTTTTCGAGCCACATTTGGGATGTATTTGGATGGAATTCGGTTGAATTAATTTTGGGAAGGCATTTGGACAATTATTTTGGGAAGTCGATAGCTCTGATTCGGGACCTATTCCAGACAGATTCGACTCTGATTCGGCCTAAAATTGATTAGGAGAATTTGGTCTTGGTGTTACCTTAGTTTTAGAGATAGAGATCAATTCATAAGCCAGTAAAGAAAAATCACTGAAATTATTCAAGTCACCTTCAATCAAGGGACGACAGAAAAAGAAGGAGGATCAGGTCTCTTTGCTCAAATCTTATGTGTGCCTGTTCTAAAAAAAATGTACATAGTAGTCAGAGGGGCAGACATGCACAGTTTTTTCTGCCATGAGAACCATCCATATACCCTCCTCTTTCTGACAGGGGAAAACTCTACTTGGGAAAGAAATCTGACCTCTTGAATTGCTTTGAAAAGAAAGATGAAATACTGTTGATCTTTTCCATATGATTTCGGTTTTTTTTAATTGTGAAAGGGGTATATGCACAGGATTTATAATTTGCATAAATTTGCATTTTAAACATGATGCTCTCGTCTGGTCGCATGGAAAGTCACCATAATGAATGAATTGTGTAACAGTGTCTCATATGCATAGTGTTGTGCTTGTCCCTCGGTTTAAAACCTCAAAATAGGATAGTTGATGAGTTTTACACATATTTGCATAAATTTGCATTAACATTGAAAATTGATTCTTATTCAGGAGCTGAAAAAAAAATAGGCTTCTATAGAAAAGTTTAGGTCTGTACTATACATATACATTAATTCACGGTAAATAGTGTGATGTTGCATAATTTTGCATAAATTAGCCCTATGAAAAAGGATTCCAGTCATTGATATCGAGGCATCCTATCAAGAATTAATGCTTTTGGTACCAGTGACACATGTGGAAAAAATTGTGATTTTGACAATTCTGTATGTCGATATATGGTAATACATGTGTTTTTACATATGATTTGCATATAATTTGCATAAATTAACCTTAAAAATTGATTCATACTCACCAATTTTATAAAAATCGACCTGCAGTTAAATGCTTAGCAAAAGAAAACCCAAATACACACAAATTGGGCATTTGAAAATTATTTTTAGTGAGATATGGTGAATTATGAGTTTTTTGCATGAAATTTGCATGAATTAGCATTTTAAAATAGGGTGCCCTTCACCGATTTCAAGGCACCCTATCTAGAATTAATGATTTTGATACCAGGGACCCACATGCAAAAAATGGCGCTTTTGTAAATCCTGTCCCCAAAATTTTGCTAAGGCCCCTGACTATACGAAGCTTCGGAATTACGAATGTATGGAGTTGAGTCAGTACTCTCCCCTTGAGGCGTGAAGAGAGGGGCTGTGGCTACAAATCCCACCCCGGCCCCCCCCCCCCAAAAAAAAAGGAGGAGAGAGACAGAAAAGTATATTCAAACAGGTTATTATAATAGATTTTGCTGTGGCCAGCCCCGGTAAAATCTTCGACTATTACACCCTATTACACCACTGCCTATTGTGGTCGGTATGGAACTTTAATAATTTCATGGAAAAAGTTGTAGGCCTATAAAATATCGAAAACAGAGAATCAGCGGGGGGGGGGGGGATTTCGTCCACGAGTCATGCCTCATACCCTCACCGTAGAAATGAATGAAAATGAGGCCCTCTGCAATTTCGGGTGCTTGATGTTTGGAATTTCGTGGGCACTGCAGATCCCGGGTTTCAAGGGGGGGGGGGGGCACATGGCGACGAAAGTTAGAGAAGCAAAAAAAAAAGAATAAATAAAAATAAGGTTTTCACCCAAAATTTAAAGTCACTCCTTCGCCGCTAGGAAAATTTACAATTTGACATTGAAATTCTGATCATCTCAAGGGGGGGGGGGGGCACTGGGCCTTCGTGGAGAAATGATGGTGCCTGAGCAGTAGCATATACGCAAGATTTTTTAACGAAAATTTACAATCACCCCAAAAAGGGAGAAAAAAGGGGGTTTTCATCATAGAGATTAATTTAGTAATCTTAATGTTTTTCACCCAAAGAATGAGAAAAATGGGTCTTTTCGTAACAAAAAATAAGTTGACAAGCAAAAAAGTGGTTTCTAAAAAAAAAGAAATGGGAGGGGGAGGGAGGGATTGAACCAAAGGTTTGAACTCCTGTACCCCCCTCCCCCGCCCCCGGCTGCGAGTGCGCCTGTGCACTTGCATGCCTGAGTGATTGAAGAGGAGAACGGGTCGTGCTTGAAATGCTGATGCAAAAAGGGGATCTTTTCTAAAGGGTCACACAGGGGCGGCGGAACCAGGGGGGAGGAGCAAGTGCCCCATGAAAAATTCCTCATGAGGAAAAAATGCCCTTTTTTAAAAATGGAAAATGCCATTTTTTCAAAATGAAATGTGCCGTTTCCCGAAATGATATACCCTTTTTGGAATACATTTTAGGCTAGAAATACGCAATTTTTTTGGCTTCGCGCTCGCAAGGTATGCAAGGAATTGTCATTGATATGTCCACACTGGCGTTCCGTGGGTCACGGCAGCGTGGGGGCACCAGCAAATTTTTTGAATCACTGAGTGAGCGCGCGAAGCGCGAGCTGATTTTTTTATATTCACACCTAAAAAGGGACATTATAATCAAATTAATGTAATCATGATAGGTACCTGTCTTGCTAAACAATGCGAGCGCGAAGCGCGAGCTGAAATTTTCGTATATTTTGACCACAAACAGCGAGATTTTAAGGAATATATTTTAGGAATCCATTAAGAGTATGCATATCTCACCATAGTCATCTAATGCGAGTGCCAAGCGCTTGCTGATTTTATTAGAATTACATCTGAACACATGAAACACTCTTTGTAGTCATTGCAATCATGATTATCATACGCATCTCACCAATCAAATATTGCGAGCGCGAAGCGCGAGCTGAAAATTTAGATAATTCAGACCTGAAGTGGGGCATTCTAAGGTTTCTTTGTAGGAATTAACTAGGACCATATAGGTATTTCATTAACCAAATGATGCGAGCGCGAAGCGCGAGCTGAAAATTTTTCATATTCAGACCAGAAGAAGGGACATTTTAAGGACTGATTTTAGGAATTCACGAAGAGCAGACATATCTCACCAATCCACTAATGCGAACGTAATCATGGACAGGAAAGGTTTATATACGGAGACCTTAACATGGGGCAATCACTTTTTGAGTCATGTAAAAGAAGCATATGTCAATATATGATAACTCAAGTGCTAGAAAATATATTTGGTTTATATTGACTCGAAAACGTGATGTTTTAGTACAACAGGATTATATATCTTGTTAAACAGACAATGCGAGCACCAGGAACAATGAATACGTAGGCCCTGGGCAAATTATGTTTCATAAAGTTATGATAAAAATGTTTCTTATGTAATGTAACATAAATAATTATAATATGACATTATAATGAATTATATTTTCTTCTTTCCCACTACGTTTCTGTTCCTTTCTCCCTCATTTCTCCTTTCCCCGTTTTTTTTTTTTTTTTTTTTTTTTTTTTTTGGGGGGGGGATGGTCAGCCGATGGGGGGGGGGGCATGTGCCCCCATGCCCCCACGGTAGTTACGCCACTGTATGTCCATAGGCAAATACCCCTCCGATATTGTTATTTTTTTTTACCCCATGATGGTTTTATTAGAGATTACATTCAAAATGTTTTGACATTCCATCTTAATCCCTCCCCCCAAACCCCAACATTGATGAATTGGAAGAAACGGGGGTTTCTCTTCAATGTTATAATAAGGACAAAACTATTTCGTTTGCAAATGGTGAACTGGCTCTTTATTTGCATTTTATGATCCAATGATATTGTTTTATTTCTTAAGCGGTATTTTAGGAAGATTTTTCACCAACAAAACAATTATCTCTTGTGATTTTTTTTTTCATTTCTTACGTAAAAAGTGGGGGGGGGGATGTTTGTACAGGCCATCCCCCCTCCTCGAAAAGTGGGGGGATATATCCCCCCAACCCCCGGAATTTACGCCATTGGTTTTGCCCCCCCCCCTTAGGTTCCCTAAAGGTCCTGGGGTGGTATTCTGAGATCCATTTTATCTCAGATAAAATAAAATATTTTATCTCTGTTAAAATCAGTAAGATAAAATACCCTTAAAATCTCTCCGAATTGGTATTCTGAGAACCATTTTATCTTCATTTTATCTCAGTAAGACACACCTATTTTTTAATCAATATCCAATTAGAAACACGCTTTTATAGCTCTCTCATATCACTCAACCAATTAAAATCCATTCCGCCAGGAGGTGTGGCAAAGGGGTGAGATTGCGTCAATTTATTGACTTCAAATACCCTTGCACTATACGCTTACGCGTCTTTACCGAGATTTCATTTTAACAAAAAGGACAATAATCTCATCTTTTTTCGAAGTCTTTATCGCATCTTTTCAAGCATCATTTCAAAGACAATATTAGTCAAGAAAAGTTTTATGAAATACTCTCTGATTGTACAGGAACAACGTTAAGGTGTTATTCTCAATAAAAATATAATTTTTCTTCATTTTTATGTCACCATTTGGTGTTAATTCACCTAGAAATATTGGTGAAATAAACGTCGCAGAGATAAAATAGCCTCTACCCTCTTTTAAGTTTATTTTATTTTTTCTTCAAAGTAACATGGGCGCAAGCACATCATCTGCGTTGCAACGGCCAGATACGCGATGGGTAGGTGAACGCAGGCATTGTTCTGTTGCGTATCATCTGTAGATACGCAAGATAAAATTTATAAGCAAGATAATATCTAAAATTTTATCTGAGAGATAAAATCTCATCTCAGAATACCAATTTCATTTTAAGAGATAAAATAAAATATTTTAAAGATAAAATGACCTCAGAATACCACCCCTGTTCATATACAAAAATGCTTAGAATGTCCAGTTTTCAGGTTGGAATATCACACATTTTGAGCTCGTGTTTTGCGCTCGCACCAATTTTTGTTGATTATGGAAGTCATTCTCTTTCTGTTTAATTAAGATGCATATAATGTCCAGTTATTTGGTTAGAATATCACAGATTTTCAGCTCGCATTATTCGATTTGTGAGATAATAATTATGTAGCCGCCATTCGTGGGTCACCAAATGCGGTCTTTAAAAGGTTTCTTTTCTGGTCAGTATGTTACAAATAATTCAACTCGAGCTTCGCGCTCGCGTTAATTCTTTATAGATTCACATCCCTTTTCCATGATTACAAAAGCTGCTCGGAATGTTTACTTTTCATGTCTAATTACATAAAATTTCCAGTTGAAGTTTGAACTCGTGATTCGTGCTCGCAACATCTCGCAAGATTCAGAAAATGCCATTTTAACAGTAATATTATTATAGGTTCATAAAATGACCAAAAAGCGAGTTTTACAACTTCAGATTTGTTTTTCTTGTTCAAACCGCTGGCTCACGAAAGATAAAACCTAAATATATATCTTATCAATCAGAAATCGCTTAAAAAAAACCTTTCTCAACTTAATTGCTACAAAACACACAACTTTTTCACACAGATGATAATATCATGGTGAAAATATCCGTTTGCACCAAAATTCCCTTTTTGGCATATAAGTGCCCTTTTGGGGCTTCTCTCCCTCACAAACGGAAATACGTTCCACCGCCCTTTGGGTCACAATAATTATTATCCTGATACCCAGAGAGTCAAAGCCATTGAACCAAGCGGCCGGAGCACAGTGCCCTGTGACCACTGGAACTTAGTTTTGGAGCCTGGCTTGCCATCCAATATCATGGTAACGACACTCAACAGACAATACTTTGGACAGCAAAGTTACCGCAAGTATTCAGAAGGCATGGCCACTGATGGAGAGATCAGTGGCCCTATGGGGCACCCCCGAAGTTTTCCTTGGGGTGCTGCGATTTTCCATAGGCAGCACTCCCTGGAAATCTGGTAGGTATGATAAATGACAGAAATGTAATGAAAATGAAAGACGTTTTGTAAGAACCAACACCCCCCTTCAGAAGTTTCCTACACATTGCTAGAAATAGTGTTTAGATGTTGTTTGAAGGTTTGCATGGTGGCATGTACAATTGCTGATGTGGTTTACGGTACACCATGTGGAGTGTTATAGAAACAGTGGATAATAGAGAAGAAATGGATAGGCGAGAAGGTGGATATATGAGAGTAGAGTAGGCCTATTCTTTCGTGAAAGTAGTCCTGAAAAGGACTGTGAACCAGACGGAATGTTGAGGTGAGTTGATTATGTCACATCCCCACTATCCTTTTTCTTATGTTATTAAAAGGTATCAAAATTGTTTTTTTCTTTCATGCAAGTGTGAATGATAATTATGTCTCCTTTACAAGTTGCAGCGAAGAAGTTGGTTGGTTTACGTTAACGCCAGAGCGTGAACCGAAACTCGACAGTACACATTTTGGCGATTTTATTGATGGCCGAACTGTCAGAGCTATTTCATTGCGCAAGAATATTCCACCACGGATTCGACTAGTCTGCGTATTTACGTGGGGCTTATTTACATTTTAGTAAAGTTATCCCTTTTTATTCTTCCAGCAATGTAAATCTATAAAATCTAGAATGTAAATATTTATTTTTATTATCAATAGAAGTCGTATAAATATTTTAGGGTAATTTCATTCTGTTCGAAAATGAATCATTTAGGAAAAATATAAATTTGTCTGGAAATAAGTTAGCATATCAACAAATTATGGGCGTGGCTCCTCATGTTGTTGTCCTCAAAATAGATAATTACAGCATGATCCAAATTGGGACGACTGCCTCTTGGATGTGTATACATATAAAGAGAGGAGAGCAGAGAAGATTTGAGTCTATGCGGAAATCCCATCATATTGCCTGTGCGTTGTGTCTCAGGGCCTGGGATACAGATCAGTGCCAGTGGTATACCGTACCGTAGTTGTTTTTGCCTCTTCCGTGATGTTTGCTTCCTCTTTTGGATAAATCGGAAAAAAAGGAGATCCGACACGTTCATGCTTTCAGAACTTCAGGATAAGTACAAGTAAATCCTGGCCTTGGGTTGGCTTGTCCAAATAAAGTCACAGATCTACAGCAGTACATAGCAGAGGGTAAGTTTCAGAAAATGAATCAATGTCAAAATTAGGGTGCATATACATATTATGTGTTCAATTCAAAGTCGATTTTCTAATTTGAAATTGAATTAAACAGCAACATGAATCATGATTGAAAACTCAGTTTAGAAATCACCTACACAAACAAGATCAACGCCAACAATGCTTTATTCAGTGTTGAAAATATTAAGCCGTCCATATTTTAATTGCCCGATTTCGTTTATAGTGCAGCTTTGACCCATCACAAAAAGGTCGGTTCTAGCTCAGTAGCTGGCACCTGTTTGTGTAGGCTTCCACTGCGAGAGCAAATTTAAAGACCTTTCGAAACTCAATTGTGATGTCGCATTCGCATCTTTTTCGATGTTTAATTTTCCTCTGAATCTTGATTTGAAAGATGTTTACCTTTACAACAGGACATGGAACACCCTTCGTTTCTAATATATCCATGGAACACCCTTCGTTTCTAATATATCCATGTTTTGTAACCATGTTTTCAATAATGATCCAAGTTGGCGTTTGAATTTGGAAACCGACTTTGAACACAACCTTAGACTAAAAAAGTAAATTGAAAATAAACAATTTATAGCTTACTATACAGTGCACAGGATGCTGATGCACTCACACTAGCAGTAGAGGTGCCGGTCCAAAATTGGGATTGTCCCAGAAATCAAGGATATCCCCATAAACAAAGACAATTAAGTCATGTCTTGATAAATTGAGATTGTCCTTGTTTATAGGGACAGCTTTTCTTCACTTACCTCTTCGGGACATGATGGCAATTACGGGATTGAGAGTGCTAAAAATAGATTCAGTGACCAGATCAATTCCCCCAGTCCACCGTCTATTTTACATGACTTGCAGTCTTCCAATAATCTTGTGATGAAACCTTTGCTTTCATAATGAGGAAAAATGCTTCAAAATACTTAAAATATCATTCCCAGACAATAATAAACAATTTGGGTGTCATGTGAGTTAATGAATTGGATGTGTCCTGTTAGGGATTTGTGCCCCAATTGGCTCTCCATAGTTAAATCACAACTTTAAACTAGGGTTTAATTTAAACCAGAGTTTAGAATACAGGCCTTAGGCCTTTGGTCTAATTAGACACTTACTGTATCTGTATGTGAACTCTGTCACAATGTCAAAGAAATGGAGTCGATAAAGTCAACATATTTTATGCCTTTAATTTGCAGTAATTGAGAATGCAGAATATAAAGCTGTTGGTGGTTGGTGATGGCGCTGTGGGGAAGAGCTGTCTTTTCATCTCGTACACAACAAACAGCTTCCCAAATGACTATGTTCCTACTGTCTTTGATAACTACTCGGCCAATGTGATGGTCAATGGTGTACCTTATAATCTAGGGCTTTGGGACACAGCTGGTCAGGTATGTTTATACATGTATTATTAATTTTCCTGTTGTATTTTTTTTATAGATGTATTGGTGCTGAATTGGAATGTTGATACAAAGTATTAGTCATTTAGTCTACCATATTGAGATTGTAATTTAAATGATCATCTTGATTGGGAATGTTAAACTTTTCTTAAGCAATTAAGATTTGTGTATTCAATACTTCTTGATTCTTTTTTATTTAGTATAGATTCATACAATTTCACAAAGTTTTATCATTAGAATCTTTTGACAGTAATTTAATAGTAAATTTCAGTATATGATTTAAAACATTAATGGTTCATTTATATTCAGATGAATTCAATTGTTTTTAATGTATATCTTCAGCAGATATGACCTAAAAATTTAAGTAAAGATAACTGCAGATAAGCATTGTTGATAATTTTATTTACTGATTTTTTCATCCAGGAAGATTATGATCGCTTGAGACCTTTATCCTACCCAGGGACTGATATCTTCCTTATTTGCTATTCAGTGGATAGTAGGGCTTCCTTTGAAAATGTTGAAGAAAAATGGTACCCAGAACTAACCCATTATCTCCCTAACACACCAATTCTTCTTGTTGCAACAAAGATTGGTAAGCAAAAAACCCAGTCAAACCAAATTCATTTAAATTATTGAATTGTTGTGTTAAGCATGTTAAGGTGACCGCACACCTTACGATTGGTCTGCGACTCAATTTTGGAATAAATCATAGTAAAATTTGATGCTAAAATTGAGACTTAGAATATCTTACTGTGTAATGGTAAAAAATCATCGTACAAATCCCTATGTTTTTAATCTGTGACTATGCTATTATCCTTTATTAGAATAAAAGCAAATTTAATATCTAGTCGTTATGACGTCATAGCAGTCGTACGATTGGCTACGATTTGAAACTAATTTGGCCTTTACTCCAAAATAAAGGCTTACAATCTTACAAAATGGTTATATTAGTATTATTTCCATTCACATTCACATTTTTAGAAAATGAGCAAAATGCGATTTGTTCCAAAATCGGATTGCAAACAGTTGTAAGGTGTGCAGTGGCCTTTAAGGTATTCCACAGTTAAAATGAAGTTGACCCATGTCATTTTCACCAAAATTTGCACAGAATCAGTTGGGTATCAAATTCCAATATTACATACACTGTTGGGAAAATTTGCAAAAAATTATAAGTTCATATTCTCATTTTCTTTCCCAGGGACTTTCATTTTGGCAAACTTGAAGGTATGTGACGCCAAGTAGATATTTACAAATGTTCGCTATGTAGGAGCATAATGAACACCTTGCAATGACATTATTCCCCAGCCCTCCCTCCCTCCTCCAATAAAAACTTGAAATCTTTGGACTTGGAAAAGCAGATTTTGTAATAGGAGACTCCTTAATAATTTAAATTGACAATATCTCATTGTACTAATTTTATAATGATTGATTATCAGATCTTCGTGGATCAAACACTGGCGGACAGTTTGTTAGTTTTGATGAAGGAGCTAGACTGGCAGCAAAATTGAACTGTGGCTTTGCAGAGACCAGTGCACTCACGCAGAGTGGATTGAAAGAATGCTTTGATAGAGCTGTAAGTTGAAACTTGTGATTGAAAATATCCCGCCAGGGAAGGGATGGGGGGGGGGGTCTGGGGGGAGGAAGGAATGTATAAACACACACACACAACCAGAAAAACAGGAAGGGTATTTTTGTGTTTTGTTCCTTGATTAAAAAGAAGAAAGACATTAGCAGGCCTATATGTTTCAAGCAAAAAGGCAAAGTTCAAGATATAAATTGTGGCTGTGGAGGTTATTCATTTGCTTAGAGATATCATTTCGCACAAATTAGTCAAGAATTTTATACAACCTAAAATTCAAAGTTCTTTGTATCAGGGTATGTTTAACACTGATGGGGTAGAGTGTACACAGAAAGCAAACTTAAATTATATTCAGTTTAACCCTAAAAAGGCTGGGCTATTTGAGATGTACTGAGGACGAGGGGGAGGGCCATAATAGCCCCCCTTCTGATCTTAACCACCGTTTGTGCGATTGTGCCAAAGTTTGGCACTCACATTCATTACCATATAGACTACAAGCCAGTATAAAAAAAATCAGATTTTTTTTTTTTGATTATGAATAAAGTATGCAAATTTATTTATGAAAATATTTGCATATTTAACACCCAATTTCACTTCAATTTTTTTCCAGGTGTCATCTTTGTAATCTAATTTCAAGGTTTCCACAAAGAAAAATTGCGAAAGCCAATTCTTTCTTGATAACCGTTTTTCTTTGTTTTTAGAATTTCTTATGTATTTTTTTGTTTTTACATCTTTTGTTTTTCATTGTTTTTTTTCTATGTAAATTATTACAGATCATTCAAAAACTAAATTAATCCCTAAATCAATTAAGCAGACCAATTAGAATGAAAAATAATCACCCTTTTATGAATTTCATCTCCCGTAGACTTAGTACACAAAGTATAAAGAATGAGCCATTTTTGGCATGACATTGTCTCGTGACATCCTGATGCTATACCGGTATGATCCAAATTTGGCATGACCCCCCAGTCCTTTTAGAGTTAAGTACATAAAGAAAATTTTGCTTTGAGATTTACATAGTTATTTAAAACATAAATTACATGATAACATTTTAAAATACATGAATGAAAGACATATTAAGTGGAAATGGTAATTATTTCCTATGTTCATGCATTCTATTATCACCTCCCCAATGCTTGTTGTAACAAGGAAGTGAAATAAATGTGTCAGAGTGAAGAGAGAGAGAGGGATAGAGGGGGGGGGGGGGATGAAGAGGGGAGAATAGAGAGGGTAAATTTTCTTAAGGAGAAATAGGAGAAGAAGAAGGGCAGCAAGACAACACAATTTCAAAGTATATATTGTATATTGCATTGGGATAATTATATATTGCACTTATAAACTTAAGTCATAGTATATTAACAGCATCATATCAGCATAATATGTTCCCCTTTACATGGCGTTGCTGTTTTGGTATTCAACTGCCATGCTCTGCCTGATTCCTAAAGCTGGAATGGGTTTAATAGCTTCAACGGCAAAATAATCTATACAACCCCCCCTCATCCCATGTCCTTATAAAATTAAATGAGAAAAAAATATGTTAAAGAATGATATAAAAAAAACAACCACAGCATTCTTTGTTTAGAAATATTTGCAGAACAGGATTATTTTTAGAATTGATTTATTCTGAAATACCTTCTATTTTGTTTTGTTTTCCAAATAGATTGAACTTGCTGCTAATTATTCATCGATGCAGAAGAAAAAAGGTTTCTTTTCATTAGGGGGAAAGAGCAAGAAGGTCATTCCTCTGCCTCCTGTTATGCCTTCAACAGGTGAGAAATACGTTCCAACTTTTAAAAGAATATAAAGCAGCCCTCAGTCTAATCTGTTTATTTCAATTGGTATTTGTTTTTCATTGACTGGGTTAAGAACTGAAATCCCAGCACCATGTATGGATAAGATGTTATTTACTGAATTATAGTTATGAAATGAGCAATAGATTATGAAAAAGATGGATGGATTTCAACTAGTTTTGCAATAGCACTTGCATATTATACATTTTTTATAGCTATAATCACCATTTACATATTTTTCATTGGGCCCCCATGAATCAGATATTGTGATATTATTTAAGTAATACTGACTAAAAAACATTTACCACTGATATTATAGATTCTGTTCCTCAGTATCCTTAAAATATATATATTTTTATCTTTAAAGGACTTGCACCATGGATTGAAATCAAGACATCTACCTTGGGAACAGATATGTCTAGTATCCTTGATGACCCATCTGAAACAGACGTAGTCTTCCATTTAGACGATGGCAAGAGTCATTCAGCTCACAGATTTGTTCTGTGTAGTGCATCAGATTTCTTCTGTAGGGTATTTGAGCAGAAGCTACCAAAGGTATGCACATCAAGAATTAAAATCTGATCAAACCTGTCTAGCTTCATGTCTGTTTGCACCCTTAGCAAATATTCAATTAACAATTATTGCTTTCACCAGCTTAGCATTGTAATTCACGAATGTGTGGGGAATTTCAAGTGATTTTTACAACGCCTGTGTAGAAGTATATTTTATTGAAAACAGAAATCCTCATCATGTTTGTGATTATCACATCAAGAACAAAGTCACTTTTTCCAAAGTTTATAAAGTAAATTCTATATTTGTTTTATACATCTATGGCTTTCTAATGTAATACTTGATAAATGTTCATTATATGATAGCCAAGCATTGTAAATTAAGAAACGTTATGTACAGCATTACAATGTTTTATGGATCCCTTGAAAGTAAATTATTCTCATGAAATTATATTCCATAAAAGACTCAGATATGTCACATGAAAATGTTGTAGGAATTTCATTATTTCTCTACCATTAATCATTTATCATTTCATAATTCAATAAATCTAATCTTGAATAGGATCAACAAGAGGACAGAGCGGTACGTGTTCCTGCCTTTACCTGGGATGAGATCAATAGTGGCAGTATTGCAGGTCTATCTAGCATCAAGCAAGCAGAAGAAGGGGTTGGGCACCAGATCGATGTTTGTCTCTCTGCTGATATCTCCTCACAGACATTCAAACATGTATTGAGATTCCTCTATGCAGGTATGTAGTCCCACTCATTGTAATTATTATTATCATTTTGTTTTTAACTTCATTGTGGATGTAGAATCTGTGTAATGTAGTTTTTTCAGACGTGTATCAATCAGATATGATTATCTTTGTCAGGGAGCGACCTTTGACGTTACCATCTGAAAGACATGACCAGGGCTCGAACCTCTGCGTCGATTTGTAACTTGCCCACGTAGCTTGGATTACAGGCACACGCCACAACCCCAGTTTGTCTGTGGTTCAGACAAAAAATGGAGAAGTTGCCATAGTAACAGTGGACATAATGTTCTGTCATTTATTCTGATGTAGCCCTTTGTCAGATCTATACCTTTGTAGATTTAGGCTGCATAATTCATTCAAGCATGGTGGACATTGCTCTATATCCCTTTTGCATCACTGAATGCTGAATGTATATTGCTGAGCAAAAATTTGCTTTAAACTTATTTTCAACTAATAAGTTTGTTTATGACTCTTGTTCTATTCTAATTTATATTCACATGTTTTTATCTGTAATTGGTAGTGTTGCTTCCATATTGGTGGCTGCTTTATTAGAGACCCATATTATAGATCATTCATCAATACAGTAGCAAAAGCAATTTTCCTTCTCAGAGCAAGTCTTGTCAGAAATATTATGCAATCTTGACATGTGTGCTAAAAGGAAGACACCCTTGTCTTTCTAGGTATTCCTAACATCGATGAAGACACTCCAGAAACTGAATTAGAAGCTCACTTGAAGGCAGCAGACACCTTCTATCTTCCAAGACTGCGGGAAATCATCAATAACATCCAAAATAGTGAGGAGTTTCTTAACCCCAGCATTGGCACATACCTTAATGACCTTACAGGTCAGAGGTCAAAAGAATTGTTCTTCAAGAAGCCTTTATTTTCAGATGTACAATTTGAAGTGGAAGGTGAGTGTTATCCATCTCTTCATTTTGCTGCTTTGCATTCTATTTTACCCTCAACACATACCTGCCAAGACAACATCCAGAAGGGTGATTACTAAATAACTCTGTTCATACATACGGTTTCATTCTGTAATACTAATTTAATATCAGGTAATTTAAAAAAAACTTAAGAAACTTGCATCATACACCAGGGGCCTGTTGCATAGAACTTTTTACCTGAGAAAACTCTGGTTAAAAACTGAAAACTATGGTTAGTCTGATTTCTGCCATTGACTTTAAGACAGGGCAAAATCTCCGGTAAAAACTACCCGAGTTTTCTCAGGTAAAAAGTTTTATGCATTGGGCCCCAGGATACATATCCTAGCTAAGCTCAGCACACATGAAGTCATTCTTGACAAATTGAACCCTTTTTTAGTTTAGTCCATTAAGATACCTGTCAGGAAAGTGAAATAGATTCTGTGCTATCATGCTGTGCCATTTTTATCTCATCCGCCCCGAAGGGCCAGAGGAGCTTATGCCATGCGTGGCATCAGTCGTCTGTCATCCATTCACAATTTCAAAATGCTTCTTCGTCATTTCAAGTCCGATTTCAATTCTGTTCGTCTTGTATGATAGCACTAGGTGGGGGATTCAAAACTTCGTCACAGAATTTTGAAACTTATGAAATATGCTAATTTATGCACATTTTTCAAAATTCACAAAAAAATGCTTCTCCTTTATTTCTTGATCAATTTTGATTTTTTGCTTCCACAGAATTTTGAAATTTTGACTAGAAAAAATTTTAAGCTAATTTATGCGAAATTAATTTTTGCATATTTTTAAAAATTCACATAAAATGCTTTATTTGTTGACCAATTTTTATTTTTAGCTCATCCGAGCTTATGCCGTGGCGTCCCGTCCGTAGTCTGTCCACAATTTCAAAATGCTTTGTCTTTATCATTTAAAGACCGATTTCAATTCTGTTTGCTTTATATGATAGCACTAGGGGTGTGATTTAATACTTCTACACAGAATTTTGAAACTCATTAAAGATGCTAATTAAAGGACAAGTCCACCCCATCAAAAACTTGATTTGAATAAAAAGAGAAAAATTCAACAAGCATAACACTGAAAATTTCATCCAAATCGGATGTGAAATAAGAAGTTATGGCATTTTAAAGTTGCGCTTATTTTCAACAAAATAGTTATATGAACGAGCCAGTTACATCCAAATGAGATAGTTGATGACATCACTCACTCACTGTTTCTTTTGTATTTTATTATATGAAATATGTTTATTTTCTTGTCATTGTCATGTGAAATGAAGTTTGATTCCTCCCTGAACACATGGAATTCCATTATTTTAACATTTTGTGCTTCGTCAAATTCGTAAAAATTGAAATATTGTATAATTCAAACAATAAAAGACAAAAGAAATAGTGAGTGAGTGACATCATCAACTCTTTCATTTGGATGTAACTGGCTTGTTCATATAACTATTTTGTTGAAAGTAAGCAAAACTTTGAAATGTCATAACTTTCTTAATTTACATCCGATTTTGATGAAACTTTCAGCATTGTGCTTGTCTGATTTTTCTCTATTGATTCAAATCAACATTTTTCTGAGGTGGACTTAACCTTTAATGCACATTTTTCAAAATTTACAAAAATGCTTCTCCTTCTATAATTTGTCTACTTTTTTTTTGCTTCATGAGGTTCCCAAAACCACTACACATAATTTTGAAATTTTGTGTAGAAAATTATATATGCTAATTTATTAGCGTTTTTCAATTGTAATGACAGGTCAGACCCTATATGCTCACAAAGCCATCTTGAAAGCTCGTTGTGCTGTCATGGCAGGGATGTTCAGTGGTGTCTTTGCAGAAAGTTCAACAAGTAAGGTAGGTTTCTACATTGATCAAGTATTCGTTTATTCCAAGAACCATCCCAGACTGGAACTCCCTCACACCCCCAACCATCGAAATCAAGAACATAGAAACCTTTAAGCGAAACGTACTTCAAATCTATACAAAGCAAAGCAAAGACTAAAAAAGCATCTTCTCTCTCCACGCCATTAACATCTGGGCACTTCCTGCTCGGTTGGCTCCCACTGTGGGGCGTTGGGAAGTATACCTAAAGAAGAAAGAAGAATGTCAGCTGAAGAAACTAAATAGGTCTTCAAGCAGTGATAATGGATCTATTTTAATGTCACCAAATTATCTATCATTAATTCATCTCAATACCTTTAGCAACAAACCTAATTGTTCCAAATTTTCAAAAAAGAAAATGTGGTATCAAATTTCTTAAGCACACTTGAATATGCACAAAAAGTATTAATATGTCTGCTGATGAATAGCATTGATTTGAATTTTTATGAATTCTGACACTAAAGCCATTGTACAGGGTCAGTGGCTTGAGTTAATGCTGTTTGAGGAAGTGTATTAGTTAATTGTAATATTGATGTCTTGTTTTCCTCAGAAAATTTGAATATGGAAGCATATTTAATATGAGGGATCAAACTTCTCATTTTATCCCAGATTCCAATTCTTGAAACCAGCATGGAATGTTTTACAGCAATCTTAGAATACATTTATACTGACCATGCCCCTATAGAGGAGGGTGATGCTGTTGGTATCTTAGTAACAGCTGAAAGGTTTGCTCAAGACAGACTCAAGAATCTTTGTGAACTCTACATCACCAAAGAAGTGGATGTTAGTGTTAGAGATCAGATTGAGAAAGCAGATATTGATGTCATTGGTCTCCTTCACACAGCACAGGTAAATGAACTATTTGCATCAAGTTCTTACAAGAATCTAAGGTGGTATTCTGAAAACATTCTTATCTTTTATCTTATCTCATTTAGGATAAGACACTAAAATCATTGCAAATCGGTATTCTGAAAATCTTCTTAATGTGTCTTATCTCGGTAAGGACTGCCCCTTTCTTATATTCAATAAACCTGTTTTTTAGATATTACCAGTCAAAATACACTTTATATTGGCAGTTTAATCAATAGAAGCGTTCCTTATGTCAAAAGAGTATCATGGGCGCTGCATGTAAACTAGTTTCTGGTGCATTGTGCAAAATTGGCATTTTCTGATTTTTAGCTCGGGCCGATGAGCTTATTCCACACAGTAATTTCAAAATACTTCTTTTTCGTCATTTCAAGTCCGATTTCACTTTTGTTTGCTTTATATGATAGCACGAGATGGGGGATTCAAAACTTGTACACAGAATTTTAAAATTTATTAAGTATTCTAATTTTTGTGCATTTGTCGAAATTCACAAGAAATGCTACTTCTTTCTTTGTAGATCGATTTTGATTTTTTGCTTTGATCTGGTAGAGCTTCATGAGATTCAGCAAGTCTCTATACAGAATTCGGAAATTTTGACTCTAAAAATTTTTATGCTAATTTATGCAAAATTTATGTGTGTTTTTGAAATTCACATTAAGTGCTTCTTTTGTTGACCGATTTTGATTTTTTTTTCCATGGGAGAGCTTTTTTTTTTTTTTCTGGGAGAGCTTCATAAGGTCCACCAAACTTCTCCACTGAATTTTGAAATTTTGAGTAAAGAAATTGTTTTATGCTAATTTATGCAAAATTTATTTATAAATCACAGAAAATGACTCTTCTTCATTTGTTGACCGATTTGATTTTTTTCTTTCATCTGGTAGAGCTGCATGATGTTCACCAAACTTGTATACAGAATTGTGAAATATTGACTAGAAAATTATTTATGCTTATTTATTAGAAATTTATTCATAATCACAAAAAATGCTTCTTCTTCTTATTTGTTGACCAATTTTGAAAGAAGAATAAAAAATTACCATATGATTGTGATCTTTTGCATGGTCAGCCCCCCCCCACTTTTGGCTCAGTCCTCCTTTGAAAACTGTTCCGCAGCCCATGTTATATGCGCGAGTTAGATTTTACGCACTTGATCAGCATAGGATGTAAAACAGGAAAGATAAGAAAAAGATAAGAACACTTTCAGAATAGCAATTTAAGATTGTAACTTAGATGAGAGCATTTTATGATAAGAACATTTTCAAAATACTGCCCATTCTTCATAAAGCTTTGCTCGACCTTGTGTTGAATCCTCATTCTTCTTCATTGCTAGAATGACATACCCTACACCATGAGCAAAACATTGCACTTTAAGTTAACCAACTCATGGGAGAGTTTTCTATTGATGTTCATCAAGAAACAAATGACTTCATAAATGAATGGTGTATGACATGGCAGACGTTACAGATTAAATGATAGTGTTATTGGTTCTTTCATTTCATTAAAAAAAAATGATAGCAAACCTAAGCTCATGATACCAATTAGTTCTCCAGATAATCCCTACACTTAATGGTTTACAAGACTATAAGACCGCTGTAGGATAACAATGTCTTTAAGGTTATATTTGCCTTTTCTTGTATTTGTCTATATAAATTCCTTTTTGTGTATTTGATGCTAATTTTGCAGTAACAAATGTTAGCCAATTTTTGGTCATAGTTCATTCATTGTTTATATTTCCTACATAGTTCCACAATGCTGATCAGCTATCAGCCTGGTGTCTTCATTTCATCTCATCCAACTACCTAGCCTTTGAGAAACGTGATGAATTCTCTCAGTTAAAAGGAGACAATCTGAATCATGTTACTGAGAAAAGATGGCCACCCATCTCTTATCTAGAGGAGGTGGAGATATGGGAGTCTAAGTATGGGGAGAAGAAGAAGAAATCAGATGAGAAATGTTCTATTATGTGATCAGAACAAAGGGGACTGATACAGAGGCTGAAATAATGCCCATCATAGCTATAGGGCTCAAAGTATTTTTTAGAACATTATATCACATGTTATCTCTTTGAGAGTTGGATTTAATTCAGAGTTCAGCAGAATAATCCAATATAAAATTTAGAGGGATTTTAGAATTTAATGGCATTAGTATATATAGCACAATCATTCAACCCTTATGAAACATGTTCATATCTACTTTACATGTATGACAATTGAAACAACTTCAAACTCGATAGAAGTCCTTGTGCAAGTATGACTGGTTTTTACTCTTTCCTTTTTTCATTCCCTTGTGGTACTGTCCTGTGTCATTCCATGATAAAATGACCAATGATTTCATTTGTGACATAAAATATGGCATTCATGCAGAAGTTATATCTCTATTTATGTTTTGTGTGACCTCTTCAATTCAATTCAATTTTGGTTTATTAGATATGAAATATGTACAAAAAATACAATGCTGTAGTCCGATGACTAATTGTGCAATGTTTACGTTAAAATATGATTTACATTTGAAGATTACCGGTATATGTACACTTAAAATTATCTAAGTTTGAAAGAGAAAACAGTTGATTGATTGAGACATGTATAGGTATTCCAGCAAGCAATGACTTGATTTGTGACATAAATTATGGCATTCATGCATGTGTGCTTAAAGAAGTTACAGCTCTATTTATACAATATTTGTTCTGACCTCTTATACAAGGTTATTTGTTTTGGAAATATGTATAGATATTCCAGCAAGCATGAAATATAATTTTCTATTCTATATATCTAGAATTTTGCCTTTTTATTGGTGAAAAGTAAATCATGTGATTGTAGATAAAACACAAAACAGTGTTCTGCTTTAAGCTGATCTCTTGTGTTAACAGCTTTGATCTTGTGAATCTCAACAAACATTATATTTTTGTATTGCATTGTGCTCTTCCTTTTGTAAAGTTGTGTTGCACTGTATATCCTAATAGGATAGCACTCTTAAATAACTTATAGTACAAATTATCCACAAACATGATTGCAGAAAACTATGTATGCATGACAAGTAAGCTTGGTTGTTCCCATGAATATTTGATTTTCTTAGCTTTAGCTGAATTTAAGTGTATGATTTCAGTTTAGGTGCCTTGACCTGAGATTGAAACTTTGTCATATGTTTTAGTTTGATTGAATCATTATTTTTGTATCCTTAAAAAAGTATATTTAAAAAAGCTTAACACTGAATGATAAGTTACTCATATATATTTAACTGGATTATTTTAAGGTGTGCTTATATCCCCTGTGATGTATATTCAGAACTAATCATGTATCATCATCATGTACCTGATATTATCTGTCCATACTTGACAGAGTTTGCATTCTACCCTAGATGGAGAAATCCTTGGTGGATTAATTTGTTATTTTGTGCTGTTTTTATTAAGGTGGACCTTAAACATATTATTGATCAAGAAGGACATCTGTTTTTTTTTGCTACACTTAACTTATGATTGGGGATGGCCAGTCCTAATAAAAGTATTAAGGATCGTTCAGACATCTGCAAAAATAACAGCTAGGTTTTTTGTATTTACAAAATCAATAGGGTATGAGGCATCGGACTAAGGTGTGTATTGTGTGTTTATTGCATATTTGCAAGGCGATATGTCACCATATGTTAACACTGAAAAATCAAATGCTGAGTATTGTCTGTTTATATCTGAACAAGGTTTTGAGATGAAGGTTCTACAATGTTATTTTATTAATCACATGTACGCAATAATAGACATTTTAGCATTACCTTACATTTGATATCTTTGAAACGGTCTAAGCATCTGCAGCTAGCCCATCAAATGTGTTTTAGTGATGACTGATGGAAGAAATATGCAAAAATATGAACTTTAGCCAAAGTCTTGTCATGCCAAGCTCTGATGATATTCTTCAACTTTTATTTGTCTCATTTGTATCCCTTAGTTGCAATAAACCAGGCTTTGCACCAGATATTTATATTAGTGCAATCAAAGTGACTAGATATCTTCACACCTTTATTCACTACTGTTTTTGCATTTAACATTTAAAATGTTTTTTACTACCTTTAGTTTTATACAAATTGTCTATATGATACGGCTAGTAATGTAATAATGATCATAATACTCTAACAAGGTTTCAGTAATAAGAGTCCAACAGAGATTCCACAAAGTTTAGAAGATATATATGTAGAAATGAAATGAAGCCCATTGTCCTTTTTTTTTCTTTTTATTACTTTTTATTAAGAATGTACAGATCAACTGAATTCCAACATTTGAAATTTCTTAAAGAAATATTTATTGTCTTAGAATAATTATGCACAATTTATACAAAAATAAACTATTGCTTTATTTTACACAAATATTCTCATTTAATATGAAGAAATGATTTTCCTTACTTTTTTAAATTTTCTTAGCTCTGGTCATTGTTTCACATGTTTTATTGACTGTAGAGAATATAAAAACAGATGATTATTCTTTACCTTTAGACAATGCTATGCAAAGTGATATAGATAATAATCAGAAATATTGCATACGCCAAATAACCTAAAACATTGTGTAAAATGTATGTACATATATTAATACTGCCACTGACACATTGCCAATTTGTGATACTTATTTGTTAACATTTGTTTGTAAATAAATACCTGAGACACTTTCAAGACTTGGCAATAAATATATTTTCAATTATTTGTATATAAAGAAGAATTTTATTTGCAGACAAAGTGTACACATGAAAATGGATTTGGGGCGGATGGGGATATGATGTATAAGTTTAATTTCAAGAGGGATTTTAGAAAATTCTTTGGTGAAATCACAATTCGTAGATTCAATTACAAATTGTGTTGTTCAGTAGACTTTTTCCTCTTTTCTTTGGTGATCAAATATTTTTTTTTTAAATTACGGAACGTTAACACTGCATGAGGCTCTCAGATTTACCTGAAGTATTAGTTATACCACACAGATCCCATCACATCTGTTGTATTTTTTTCCAATGAAAGATTTTTTTATTTATCATTTTTGTCTCATCTGAATATTAGAAGGGTGACACAGGCAGCATTGTCAGCATAAAAAAAGTTCAACAGGAACAATGACCTTCGACAGGTTGTGGTATCAACATGAAAAAAAAAATGAACTAAGATAAGATTTGGACTTTTCAAAAATAATTTTGAAAGTTTAACTCCAAATTAGATAAAACTTAAGTATAATGATTATCAAGTGTTAGCAAATAGATAATTTTGATTTTATGTCACAAGGCCAATGTTAAAGGTAATTTTCGGTCAGTAGACTTATTAATGGACAAGTCCACCCCAACGAAAACTTGATTTGAATAAAAAGAGAAAAATTCAACAAGCATAACACTGAAAATTTCATCAAAATCGGATGTAAAATAAGAAAGTTACGGCATTTTAAAGTTTCGCTTATTTTCAACAAAATAGTTATATGAACGAGCCAGTTACATCCAAATGAGAGAGTTGATGACATCACTCACTCACTATTTCTTTTGTATTTTATTAAATGAATTATGAAATATTTTTATTTTCTCGTCATTGTCATGTGACATGAAGTTTCATTCCTCCCTGAACACGTGGAATTCCATTATTTTAACATTTTGTGCTTCAGGCAATGAGGTCCTTATCATCAAATTCGTAAAAATTGAAATGTTGTATAATTCAAACAATAAAAAACAAAAGAAATAGTGAGTGAGTGACGTCATCGACTCTCATTTGGATGTAACTGGCTCGTTCATATAACTATTTTGTTGAGAATAAGCGAAACTTTGAAATGTCCTAACTTTCTTATTTTACATCCGATTTTGATGAAATTTTCAGCATTGTGCTTGTTTGATTTTTCTCTTTTTGATTTAAATCAACATTTTTTTGAGGTGGACTTGACCTTTAACTTCAAAAACTTATCAAAGGCTAAGATTTTGAATTAAGTCTTCATTCACTTAAAAGTAGATAATGGCAAAACAATATAATATTGTTTATCATTCTAAAAGGATTTATCAAATGAAACTTTTATGAGATGGATATTGGATATCATAATTATCAAATGAATAATGTGTTTCTTGCTCAAGGTCGAACTCTGTTCATAATGACTTGTATTAAAATGTATTATCCGGGGTATCATCTTGCTTAAGATTGCTCGAAAATGATGGGTTTGAAAGTGACTCGTTTCTCACAGCTGGGTTTCATATTATACTTCAAATGATTATTCCCATACATTTCCGCCAGTTCGCTAATATCATGCAAAATGATAAGATCAAAGACTTTGAAAACACATTAAATCGTCCAGTCATTCGTGGATTTTATGTCAGACAGACCTATTCAAAATATGAATCTAAATAGCATGTATAATTAGAGCAAAATGAGAATTAAATAAAATGAATTTGAAAAAGAAAAATTGCTATTGTCACAAAAATACATAATTTCACTATTGACCAACACTATCTGTATTCAAACCTTTTCAAATTGCAATTAAAGAGAGACGCACTAAAAACACACTCTAAAAATTAAATGTTAAATAAAAAAATTAAAGGTTGTAGGAGTGACAACTTTTTCTAACCTTGCATAAAGCTGAATGCGACAATTTAAGTGATGGGTCGAACCTTTCAAAGTGGTAAATGCAACATTTAGAAAAGCCTATCTCTCATCCAACCTTTGATTTGTGGATTTAACATTTCATTTTTTGGGGGGGAGTGTACAGAAACCAGGAGCGGGGGGGGGGGGGTAAATGTTTTTGAATGGCAGCTTATTTCATAACGCGTGACGTCGGAATTTCGAAAAACAATTAACAATAGTTCCTGAAAGTACAACCTGGTACAAAGTCCGTCTCCCATTGACTGCATGGATTCACATTGACATTCTATTCTTGCAATTGAAGAGGAAATATCAAACAACATTATGAGTGCGTGAGTTGACATTATACATTTACTACAGACCATTCTTTGAATCATGTCTAATTACATTGGATTGAATGTTGGTGGAAAAATATACAGGACCTCTCGCACAACATTGACCAGTATACCAAGGTCATTCTTTAGTTTAATGCTTGATGAATCTATACCGTCTGCGAAGGATGAATATGGCAACTACCTCATTGATCGAGATGGGAACATTTTTAGACATATTCTAAATTTTCTGAGATGCAAGAAACTTATCCTTCCAGAAGGATTCAATGAGTTTCGTCTATTGGCATGCGAAGCTGATTTCTTTCAGCTTGGCACATTGAAGGAAGAAGCTTTGAGTGTAATCGGTAGCTCTGAAATACTCGGTCTAAATGTTGGCGGGAAGGTCTACCAGACAACCAAGGAAACACTCATGAGAGAGCCTAATGGTTACCTTGCAACCATCATAAGTGAAAAGAATCTTTACAAGTCCAGAGATAAAGATGGAAACTTTGGAATCGATCGAGATGGAAAACTATTTCGCTACGTCCTTAACTTTTTGCGTGAAGGAGCCTTGATTCTGCCTAAAACTTGGAATGAATTCAATCTACTGGTCAACGAGGCATCATTCTTCCAGATTCCCGCCATCTGTGAACACTTAAACAGTTTGAGATATTTTGGTGAAAACAATCATCAGGCAATATGCTTTTTCCATTTTTACTCTTGGCATGGTAACTACGTGGCATATACGAGTCAGTACAAGCGTCGATTAGAAGGGTTGTTTTCCTTCAGGTTAAAATCTTGTAAATACATTGAATCTGTATTTGGTGTTCACGTACTGTCTTTCACATTGGATGACTCGCTTGCTGGTGAGTCTCTGGAGTGGTTCTATCCCAACAGTTCAGGACATAAATGTCGCAAATGCCTCACGTATCCAGGGAAAGAACAAGATATCATCAGCATGCTTCAGATTGCTAGGTACAGCATCCACCGTTCTATTAATTTGAATGAAGAATCTACTAAATATGAAGTCACGAGTGCCCCTGAAGAAACATCCATGTAACTCCACACTACTGATCATGAACGTGGCTTCAAAAATAAGTATTTTGTCCAATCTCAGCAGTCTCGTAGCGATAGCTGAATTTTTCAGTCACTATCAGGATTAACATTAGTATATCTATAAAGATTTTTCTTGTGTTCCCGAGCGGCGAATCCAGCCTGCTTATGAGCTTGGCTACACCACATGACTCCCATTTTCAGAAGAAATATATTGGAGAAGAGAACGAAGAAGATAGCGAGTTCGATCAAAATGACTTTTGTCTTTGACCACCGTGACTATAAGGAAAAGAATGAAAAAACGAAACAAAATCTTGTTAATCAGTTGAAACATATTGTATAGAACTAATATTGTGTACATACCATGGGATACTTATAACGTCTAAAATTGAAAAAAAAAGATTAGTATTTATTATTCAACTGCATTTGATTTTGATAACTGATTGTAATTATCTAACCAGTGATATAATTCACTCCAGTGTAGTAGGCCTATTTAGATAATTTAATTTTTGAATGCATAGCTTTATGTTAGGTAGTAAAATTATTATTTTTCTTTATTACCCTGTTGTGGAATTAACTCCTTTGGAATAAAACTGTGTTGGATTTAACTCCTTTTGGTATAAAACAAAAATTTACAATTAATATATACCAACCTTCCCATTTTTTTAAAATGCGATAAGATACATATGATTCCCGGGTCTACAATACGTACATCAACATCTAAATTTTAATTATAAGTGGATTTAGCCCCTTTTGGAATCAAGCTCTCCATGATTTATGTTGTAGGTCTGTAAGTATTAGCGAACAAGCGGAAGGTCAATCATTTAAAGAAAAAACAATCTCATGAGGACGGTACTTAGATCAGGGCCCTTCAGGGGCGTAAAAACGAAAAAAGATAATGAAAAAAAATCGTAACTTTCAGTGTGCGACTACGTCCCCTAACAATCTGCAGCTACATGTAACTATACAGTTATGTATAGGTTTCAAAATAATTTATGCCACATTTTCTCGATCTCCAAACCCATGATCGCGACCCGTGTTTATTATTTAATTGTTAGTAGCATTAATCCTATCAAAAGTAAGTTACAACCGAATTATATAGTAATTAAGTTAAATTTTATATTTTCAAGTTGGCATCGATCTTGGGACGCACGTCGACTATTAACATGATTAAAGTGGAGAAACTTGTGAGTGGAGGAATTGCTGATCTCTCGAACTTGAAGAGGCATTTAACAAATAAACCAAGTTTATATAAAAATATACTGTTTGAACCTTCCTACAGAGGCGTCGATTATGGGGGGGGGGGGCGATCGCCCCTCCAATGAAAATATTGGGGGGCAAAAATATAATTCCCCCCCAATAATTCCGGATATTCATAAAAAGAAAACAAGATTGTAATGTTCAGCAAGCGAGACGGAGATACACAACTCGTTCTTTATTTAAAATCGTGCACAAAATGTCCACTTTTCAGATTGGAATATAAAAATTTTCAGCTCGTGCTTCGCGCTCGCACAATTTCTGTAGCAAAAACGCATACTTTTCATGATTAAATAGGTGCATGTAAATGTCCAGTTTTCAGTTCTTAGCCTCAAACGAACTCCTTCTCCGATTTGCAATAATTTTTTCTTGGATATATCTTGTTCTTTATCAAAAACGTCCATTAACTGTCATTTTTTTCAGATCGAAATATCAAATTTTCAGCTCGCGCTTCGCGCTCGCATCTATTCTTCTTTTAGATACAAATCTTAATCATTTGTACCAAAAATGCTTAGAATATCAAGTTTTCAGGTCAGAATATAAAGAGATTTCAGCTCACTCTCGGCACTCGTACATATATGCATCCTCCTCATGAGTTACTACAAACAGTTCTAAACAGGCACGCTTTTCCTGTCATTATACTAAAAAAATTAGCCCGCGCTTCGCGCTCGCATTAATTTGTTGGTGAGATACGTGTCTGTGTCTCATGAGTCACATACATACATACATGTACACACACACACATATATATATATATATATACAAGGGTGTGTGTGGATGGGTGTTTTGTACGATCGAGCGCCTTTGGAACGTTGATGATTTTGCCCCCCCCCCCCAAACTGAAAAATGGATCGACGCCCCTGCCTTCCGATCTTGTCAAACTGTAGAATTTCATAATCTCTCGAGACAAATTGGTATTCATTAGTGAAAACATTCCCATAATAAAAGTATATGCCTATGATTCTATTTACAGTGCGATATTTGATAAAACGAAAACGATTTTTGGAAGATTTATCAAAACTTAATTAGAAATCAACAGAAATCTCAGAATCTCTTTCTTCATCATGGTCCCGTAACCATAGTAACATAAATCTTAGGCTGATCTTAAATCGTATATATTCGCATTGATTGTGTAGGATCAGTAAATTCAGCCATTTGATCAGCCTATATAGGGCATGATCAATCGATATAAGCTTTATATTACGTGTCCCGGGTATATCTCTATTAGATTCGTTATGAGTAAGTAAAAAACAATCCGAAGACAGGATCCCATTAAGAAATCATTAGGCAGACGGTTTCTGAACTGCAAAAAGACTCACATGTCTTAAGAGTTCAATACACGACTTTTAAACCGATAGTTCAATCAAAGAAAAGAAAATGAGAAATAAAATAGAAGTTTTAGAACTTTAGAACAATGCTTGTATTTGTATAAAGAAATGAAATCAACTTTTATAGGCTATAGCTGCCGCACTTACTAACACTCCGTTTGGAAATCCGTAAAAAAATATTTGTTTAATAAAGTTATGGAAATGTACGAATTTTAAAGACTTTGTTAATATTGATTATGTTTTCTGTGATATGTGGTTTTCTTTTTAAGAATTCAGATACCGCCCATCAGTAACTTTAAATATTTTTGTTCTATCTGCATTCATGCGTGACACAATAATCATTTTGTGATTCATATTCAGCGATAATTCTCGGTTTCGTTTCTTTTGGGACGGGAGACAGAGAAGGGGGGGGGGGTGCGTTGAGAAAGAGTTCGACTTACCACAGGAGGGAGTTTACTGGGTAGTAAATGACTTGGCGGCAATTCGTCTTGCACTTCGTCTTTAATGTTTTCTTCTGTCTCTCGCTTTCTGACATCATGTATACCCCGTTCAATGGAGTTAGTTTGTTTCTCTCTTGAAATATTTTTAATCTCAATCCATACGATGTCATTCGTCATCCTTAGCATCCCTCGATGAATTGGATTACTGGATTTATTGAGAGCGCTTATGTTAGATACTTGGTCAAACATCCATGCACTTGCCAACACTGGACGACTTTCTGTTTAAAGGCAAAACATTTTTTTTCAAGAACATCTTTGCTTGAATTCAGAAAACAGTCATAGGCCCAGTTTTGGGTGGTGTGTTCGTAGATCCTATAATTATAGATCCACACCCCGCGGTCATGATCTTAATGAAATAAGACGACAATGACACCAGAAATACCGCCCCAACACACAAAACCCGCACCCAAACAAAGGGGAGGAAAAACGCTACAAAAGTATAAAACCTCTAGATCTAGATGTAATAGTAATATAGATCCTCTAAAATTTAAATGGGGGGGGGGGGTGTATGCTTATAAACATTAATTCAGCATATAAAATAAAACTTGAATTTGTTTCAAATTTTACAAAACTTAATTCGTAGACCTAGCTTTATAAATCCAGACGCTGAATATTGCTCATTTTATTCTTAAAAATAAGTTTTCCAAAAAGCTCATAAAAATGAGCAAAACATTTCTTGCAAATATCACAGCTAACGTTTTTACCTTGTCATTTAGAGATTGAAAAAAAATGGTGCTCAATGTCTGCGCACCCATTCATACACGAGAGGTCTATGGGATTTGACAAGAAAACTGCATTTTGAGGCTGCATGTTACATGAAACTCAATATTATTTCACCATATTTTACTCGGATTCTTAAATGATCACCTTAGCAGGTGTTAATTCTGTGGTCGTTGCATGTCTTCTTTTATTACTAATCGCAGTAGGCCTGCACAGACTTGGCGCACCAAATCGGAACGACCAAACTTACCACACAGATTGCAGGCGTAAACGAAGCAAACGTAAATGAGCAAATACAGGTCAGAAACCTGCCACTCGAAATATAGTTTGATATTCAAATTCATGTTTTTTTCCAAGATCCCTCCACCATGATAATGTTCACTCGATCTTGAACCACATTCCTTGATTATGCCCGGCGCCGCGCCGACAAGTTGTAAGGCGTAAATCAAGATGCGCATATAGACATTGCGTTATAAGGCGCACCAGCACCAATTTCTGGCTGGTAGAGGATCTTCCTCGGGCTTGGGTTTTGAAAAAAAAAAAATCATATTTCACCAGTTCCTTTATAGGCATATCATAACCACCTAACTCATAAGAAATAATTCGTACGGATCTTAGATTACAGAGGAGGAAGGATACAGAAGAAGATCATTATTTCACCTTTTTCATCTTTGGTGTAGGTACTGCGTATAATCATAGGCGGCGGAAGCGGGGGGGGGGGGGGGACGTGTCCCCCCTAAATTTGAGGTGGGGGGGGGACGGTCCCCCCTAAATTTTTTTTTGATAACTTTTTTTTTTTTTTTTGGTTGTCTAAAATTTTTTGGGGCGCTTGTCCAATTTTTTACTTTTTTTACCTGTGTCCATCCCAAAATTTCAGGTGGACACCCCCTAAATTTTTTGGCTTCCGCCGCCAATGCGTATAATATGGGACACCAATTATTAATTCCACAGGCACTCAGAAGCTCAAAATTTATTAATCGTTGACGTAGCATAATATCTATATTTAAATTGTAATGCAGCAAAAAAAAATAGGAAAAAATTACGAAAACGCTATATTCTTTTTTCATATAAAATCTTTCGGACTACACCCTGACATTAGTCAACCAACTCGTATTTACTTTGAATGGAGTATCTCATTAAATTAAACAAAACATTTGCAATACACATGAAATATGGTATTTTCTTATAATAATCATATTGGTTTTCTTTCAGATTTTTCCAATCATATATCGTAATGGCGAAACAATGGTCTCATCAGGGGAGCGTTTCATCAATATTTTCATCCGACAAGTTGTCAGATCCGACATCTTTCCATGATTTTGATTGGCTGATAGGCACTGTTCCTATGGTAACTATCGGATAAAACGCCCGACAAGTCCTTTCATGAAACGCCCCCTGGCTGACATATATATATGTTTTCCATGAAAAAAAAACAACAGAAAAAAATATTGTTTAAAAGTTTAAAAAAGTTGTTTCAAATATAGTTTAAACAGTTGTTTAGAAGTCTGAAAATAATTGGTGGGGTGACGGCCTTAACCAAAGCGGTTAAAATATAAACAGTATTTTCAAATTGTAACCATACTATATTAAAGGGCCTTCAGCCAATAGAAATTATGACTACAAGAAGCAAAGTTTATGCCAAGGGATTTTTTTAGCAAGGGGATGAGGAATATAAACTGAGAAACTGAACCTACCAACTAATCAGGCACTTCATCAAAGTTAATTTACCTTGGGACCTTTTCCAGACTTTGCAAACAAGAGGAGCCTTTCATAAAATAAAATTAATAATCCGTGATTTCCACAAACAATTTGTTCTGACCCAATCAGATGCTAAGATTTATTAGTTTATAAGTCAGTAAAATCATGGCCCGTTTTGTTTTATGAGACGCTCCTAAGAAATTTAGAATATACGCTTTTGACTCCACATCTTTTATACAAAATGCTCCCACACCAGAAAATATCAGGGTACAGCCGTATTGCCCAAATTTTTGGCAGGGTTGAACCAAGGATTTTAATTCTCTTTTTTCCATTCATTCCCTCTCATTCGAATATGCCTTTGCATAATTATCAATCTTCCCTATATACCATATTCGTAAACAAAGTAAATGCAAAAAAAAATCGCAACACATACCGTAAAACTATAACTCTATTTAGCTTTTATTACTGTTATCATCATCTTCGTCACTTTCATTGTCCTCGTCATCGTCACCTTCATCTTCTCCTTCTTCCTCCTCCTCATCTTCTTCATCGTCTGGGATTCCCAAATATTTCTTTCCATACCTTTTGCTGAAATCAACAGTTTTCTCTGCTTTAGTAAACCATTTACAACAGGACTTGAAAATGCAGATGATCATTAAAATATTGATGACGGCTACAATGAGGATCCCTATCTCAAGGAAGTTGAACTTGAATTTGACCCACCTTCGCCATGTTCCCTGCAAGGAAATAAACACTGGATAGTTTTATTCTTCTTGTCAAAATTCTTACCAAGCTCTCATTCTTTGAATGAATCTAAATTTAAATTTAATGAAGCTTTTGCCACTCACACTAGCATCATAGTACATGACATGCCTTCACTGCAAACATAAAATACATAAAAAAAGTTTGATATACTTTCTGTCTAATCCCTAGTAATATTCTACCTTCCCAATCTTAAGTAGGTTTTACGGCATTAATTAAATGATGTCGCAAAGAACATTGCAAAGTTACATTATTATCATGTAAAAATTTCTAACATTGTTTTAAAATAGAATTCCAGGATAGAATTTCTCTCACATAAGATCTGTAACTTTTCGATGGTATAACGTGGACAGGAGGCACAATTTCCTTGTCTTCAGATTTCTGATCAATGTCTCGTTCAGAACGTAGGATGGCTATATCAAGCAGACTCTGTTCTGATGATTTTACTTGCATCACATTGTGCTCCCATCCGATCGACTTGCTCCTGGCCAACGAAAAATTACCTTAAAAAAAGTGATGAACAAAGTGTCTGACTCTACAAGTTTTCTTCTGGGCATTTGACAAAGTTTTTAGAGAGTTTTTACAGACGTGTATGATTGTTTGCCTCTGAACGAACATAATGACGCATCCCGAAAGCACACTCGCTTTTCTTTATAACGAAAATGCTCCACCCTCTTATTCATGTATAATTTCGTGCGAGATAGGTCATTTCGCAATCACTGTACGCATACACGTCTTATAATGCGGAAAATCTCTCGTCAAAAGTTATTTAATGACTAACAGCCTTTGTCGAAAATCGCTGAATAAAAACAGCCGTGTCGTTTTTTTTCTTTTGTTAAAACGAAATGTTAGCAATCTTCGGACGATCAGCTGTCCCGATCCACCACCTTTCTAAAAAACCTTTGAGATATCCATTATGATTAATATGAGTTGACTTGCATTTTTAAATGGTACGTTTTAGAGAGCGTCTGAGTAGTGAAATCTTGTGAAAATGCTTTAATAACTCTTATCGGAACGGTATAGATCTATGGTGTGGCAAGAAAATATCTGCGATCAATTGCAAACATTCTTTTGCAATTTTACATCTGATAGATCAACGTTAGCTGTAGCAAATCAGATTAAACTTTTTGTTTCAAGGAACAGAATAGCAATCAATCACTATTTACAATTAACTACAAGACATAGGCCCTATGATTGATTTAAGGACCAAAATAGACTTGCAATTGATCGCAAGTTTCTTGCAACACCCCAATAGTAATTTTTTTAATTGATGTTGGTTTGCCAAGATGGATAGCCATGATAAAAATGATATAGATTTAGGCCTATCCATCCGTTGATATCAGCCTAATACCCCCATCTCACTAGGTGGAGATTCCGCTGCGATCGTCAAAAATCGACAAAGCGTGGCTTGAACGTGGCTTGATCTTTTCAATATTCTCCGTCGTACCTTGATCTTTTCAGAAGCGGCAAGGATCGCCACCATCTTCCTGGTCGCCACAAAATTTTGAACATGTTCAAAACTTACGTAGCGAGATCGCGGAGGTGCTAAAGCGCATCATAATCGAGTCAAGAGCGTATTACAAACGACATATTCGTAGCTGTAACGGAGCTCCAACGCATAAAGCGTAGTAGAAGCGCACTAATAGCGGCACCGATCGCCCGTGTTTTTCAGGCCCGTTCCCAAGACAATTCTGCTACGCTGCTTCCGTTTACAAGGCGACTTCCTTGCGCTCGACACGCTTCACACCGTTTCCACCGCGACGCTTTCCCTTTGGGTGGCACGTGGCACACGTTCTCAGCCCGCTGCAGGCATTCGCGTTGCGCTTTTGCTGCGCCGCTGATGACTGGGCAGCGATTGAGCAGCAATCTTCCGCGCTGCTACAAAACACCGTCCCGATGGTGGCGGATTATCACATTTTCAACAGATTACGAGGCGACACCACGACGTTTTCAAATATACCTCCCAGAAAAAGGACCAAAAAGGGATGCCGGCGGTCCAAGAGGAAGAACAAGAGGTTATGGTGGTGGTAGAGGAGGAGGAAGAGGGGGGTACAGGAGGAGGATGAAAATCTAAGTGCTGAGCCAGCTTGAAAGAGAGAGAAAAAAAGACGCTCACATGTCTTGATGACGAAATGGGTTACCTCAGTCCGCAAAAATATATAAATTGACTGTTTTAAAACTAGAAAGAATTCTAACTACAGTGACAGTAGACAATATTAGAATTTTGTCACTGATGTATTGATTGGGAAAGCACACTTTATGGGGATTCTGGCATTGTGCCCCCCCCCTTATGAGTGCTTTCATATCAGTAGACTACTTCTTGTAAGCAAATTTGAAAGGAATTTACCTAACAATGTTGAGTGACAAACTTTTGTGGAAAAAATCAACAGAATATCAAATAATTTTTAAGCTCTTTTATGAACTTAGGGATGCATCCCTCATATTAACTTTTAGGCTCATCGACATCTTTTGAATGAAATCTTAATAGATATTGTATATTATGACTTAAGTGACAGCCAGGATCGGACCCAGTATCTTTTCGGCCTCCTCCATCTCCTTTCCTCGTACTCGACTTCGAACTAATATTGTTGTATAATGCTAAGATGTATAGGTCCAACCAAATTCTGGACATACATCTTGGTCGGAGGTTGGCAATCGACTGAAAAATGTCTCATGTGCCGCGATTAATATGCCGATTGCTTGAAATCGTTTCAAGAGCCCATCATGAACGTAACACAATCGCTCCATTCGTAGCACCACCGTACCGAGGTCCTAATTAGCGTATGAGCCTCGTTGTACGGTCGCTTTGATCGCAGAAGCAGCGCATCACATCAGCCTCAAATCGTGGCAAGAGAGTGGCAGCGTCGTACTTTCAGCGTATTACCATCGCCTTCAGCGCAGGTTCGTCGCAGTGAAGTTGCAGTGCAATCGCCTGTCAGGCTAAAAATAGAATTCGAGGACGATTCTGCTACGCTTTGCGGGATTTAGACAAGATCGCCATGGTCACCATGCATGACCGCCATCCTAGTGAGATGGGGGCTTAAGTATATCATCACCACCCGGGGGGGGGGGGCCACTTCCATTCACGAGTGGATACCATGCGCGACCATGGGGTCTCGAAAAGCACCCTAAACACGTAATTTCCATATTCTGAAAATGAACCCCTTAACAAGTATTGGCGTGTGAAACCCTACCCTTAACAAGTATTGGAAACAAAAGGAAACTCTTGGCAAATATTCCTTGAAATTAACCCCTAAGCAAGTACAGGAATTTATGTTTTATTGTTACGGGTCCTTCGGTCGTCGGCTTTACGTTATTTGGTGAAGTACGACCCCACCTTCTACACCTCCACATATCGGACTCTAAACACGAAGTGTTGGGGCAAAAAGGACATCCTTTATAAAACATTTTAATTTTGTTTTATCATCTCCGCAAATTCGACCCTAAACACGTAATTTTCCTAGCTAAATAGATACCCTTTTTTCATTATTTTTGTGTTTTTGACACCCTTATCACGTTACGTACGTATCGTGCCCTATCGTGAAAAAGACATCCTTTTTACGTGTTTTTTTGGTCGCGCATGGTATCCACTCGTCAATGTAAGTGGCCCCCCCGGGCATCACCACCATCATCATTACCATCAAAATTATCATCATCACGCATCAGCAGCAGCAGCATAACCAACACCATCACCATTATTGTCAACATCATCATTATCATCATCATCACCATCCTCCCAATCATCATCAAGCTTAATTATTGTCATCAGCATCATCATCATTACCTTCATCAAACGCAAATTCAGGGGACTCTACATAGAGAACACATGGGCAAATTTACAAATTTACTGGCTAATAAGACTAGATTCTTACCCGTTATCAAAAGGAGAGCAAGGCGAAAAACAGTTGCAGCACCCGGCAACAAAACAAGCAAAAAGCACGACCCTGATGTTTCCGCAGACATGGTAATGGAACCTTGATCGGATCCATGTCCAAGGACAGATAGAGAATGTGTATTGAGCACACCACATTGCGCATTATTGCGCATTAACAATTCCGCGCGATCACATTCTGACGCTTAGCGCTCAAAACTAGGCAAGTATTCACAAGCACACTTAGGGGGGGGGGGTGTTGCAAGAAAATATTTGCAATCAATTGCAAATATTCTGTTGCAATTTTACAATTGATTAATAAATTTTAGCCGTAGCAAATCAGATTACACTCCTTGTTTCATGGACCCGATTAGCAATCAGTTGCAATACCAATGATTGATTTAGAGACTGAAAATACCAGTGAAAAAAAATAGCACGTTGTTTATCAGCCTGCCACTTTAACAACAGGTTGTTTAAAATGTTTGTAATTGTTAAACCTTTTGAACAACTGGTTTAAAAGTTTAAACAGTTCTTTAAAAAGTCTAAACATTTGTTCAAAAAGTTTAAACAGTAGTTGTTAAAGTGACGGGCTTAAACAACGTGCTTAAAATTTTAAACACCGTTTTTACAGTGTAGACTTGCAATAATAATCGGAAGTTTCTTGCAACGCCTCAAAACTCACAGCAGAGATACTATTTGTTGTCTTTTTAGGAAAGGGTGTGAAATGATTTGTCTATACAGTAAAAACCATTTTCAATTTTCTGGGAAAATAACATTTCAATGATTTTTTTTACCATACGATATTTCTCGCATAATTTATGACGTCACAAATGAAATAATAAAAATTCGTATAACTTTTTAATCTTTGATTGAATTTCTCAATTCTTATTCCTTCAGTGATATTTTTTATTATTTTTTCTGCTATTTTTGCAATAAACTTTTTTTTCAGGGGTAAATTCCTCTTTGAGCTTATAAAAAAACATTTGTTACTATCTAATTCACATCAAAAGTGGATGAAGGGGTCCCATGTCTGCGCACCTATAATTATTTAGTTTAAGATTAAAAATGAATATCTATTTATTCCACAAAAAAACTGTTGTTATATTCTTGTAAGTGTGCATAAAAATTTCATAAAATTTGAAAGAAAAATATTTACTTCTTGTGAAAAAAACTCGGACAGTCATTTTCAGATTGAACAAAAATGGTCCCCACCAGATCACAATCAAAGGAAAACTCTCTTCTCAAATAAGACGTCATTGAGGATCTCCTCCAGTTTTCAATAGCAAGACTTTCCAATCTACTCAAGATAAGCTTCATCTTCTAATTTGACCATATAGCACCAGATCACGGATCACATTCAATGCAAAAATATTCTCTCTCAGAAATCAGTATTGAGCTTTCGTTCTATGCGACCCTCGACGGATTCAAGAACATAGAATATGAATTGTCATAATTATATTATGCTCTTCATGGCAGCAAGAATACAACCAAGAAGTCTTTGTCGAAAGAAACTGGTGAATCAAAACAGAAGTTTTGTCTGTTTGGAATCCATGGACTCTAGACATATTTGCAATATTTCTTCGGCACTAAAACTTAAGACGAAATTGCTATCCCGGTTCACTAATTTTCAACAAAGGCCTCCCAGCTAATTTGTGTCATTAGACGGGTATATTTTCAATAAAATTACTGTTTTAATGAATCCGTCGTGTATCGCGGAGCAATATTCACCTCTTATACAGAACAAAGGCTATAAAGCATTGGCATATGACTCTATTGACAAGAAAAAAATTCCTATTCACCCTCATACAGAACAAAGGCTTTATAGCATTGGTATATGACTCTATTGACAAGAAATATCTTCCGATTCACCTCTTAAACAGAACAAACACTTTATAGCAATGGTATATTACTCTATTGACAAGAAAAAACTTCATATTCACCCTTATAAACAAAAGCTTTATAGCATTGGTATATACAAGAAAAGAACTTTCTATTCACCCTTATACAGAACAAAGGCTTCATAGCATTGGTATATGACTCTATTGACAAGAAAAGTTCTTCCTATTCACCCTTATACAGAACAAAGGCTTCATAGCATTGGTATATGACTTTATTGACAAGAAAAATCTTCCGATTCACCTCAGAAACAGAACAAAGGCTTTATAGCATTGGTATATGACTCTATTGACAAGAAAAGAACTTCCTATTCACCCTTATACAGAACAAAGGCTTCATAGCATTGGTATATGACTCTATTGACAAGAAAAGAACTTCCTATTCACCCTTATACAGAACAAAGACTTCATTGCATTGGTATATGACTCTATTGACAAGAAAAATCTTCCGATTCACCTCATAAACAGAACAAAGGCTTTATAGCCTTGGTATATGACTCTATTGACAAGAAAAGAACTTCCTATTCACCCTTATACAGAACTAAGGCTTCATAGCATTGGTATATGACTCTATTGACAAGAAAAGAACTTCCTATTCACCCTTATACAGAACAAAGGCTTCATAGCATTGGTATATGACTCTATTGACAAGAAAAGAACTTCCTATTCACCCTTATCATACAGAACAAAGGCTTCATAGCATTGGTATATGACTCTATTGACAAGAAAAATCTTCCGATTCACCTCATAAACAGAACGAAGGCTTTAGAGCATTGGTATATGACTCTATTGACAAGAAAAACTTCCTATCCACCCTTATACAGAACAAATGCTTTATAGCATTGGTATTGACAAAAAGAGAACTTCCTATTCACCCTTACACAGAACAAAGGCTTTATAGCATATATGACTTTATTGACAAAAAAAATCTTCCGATTCACCCTTATACAGAACACTGAGTGGTTTATCCGCCAGAGCAATCTTCAGAATCGGGAATGCACTTATTAAGGGATGCTCCGGGCTGAAAAATGTTTATATCTGAATAGTAAAATTCACAAAGCAAAATGCTAAAAAAAATCATCCAAAATCGGGAAAAAAAATAATAATCCGCTTTTATATAGCGCTTAATCCATCGGAACGACGTGTCTAAGCGCTTTACAGATATAATTATTATTACCCAGGTCATCGGATTCAATCAGTCATTCCCGCACGCAATGTGTGCACATCCTCCACTCCCTGGGGAGTATTCCAGTCAGTTGCCTGTGAGGCGCACACAGTACTGGACAAGCTACAATGACTTTCACATCCTATCGGGTACCCATTTAGCACCTGGGTCGAGAGTGGCAAAGTGTGGATTAACGCCTTGCCAAAGGACGCCAGACCGTGGTGGGATTCGAACACACGACCCTCTGTTTACAAGGCGAGAGTCAGAACCACTACACCACGGCTCCTCCACATACCACCAATAACGAAGTTATTGAATTCAAAAGTTTAGCAATATTTTTTTTTAAACAGTTATATGCTCGTCGTCATGAGTGGGCTGATGATGTTATCCTCACATTCCCTTTTCATATGTTATTACATGAAATCATATAATTGTTTCATTTTTTTCATACATGTGTAAATGATGTGTCTCAATTACGATGAAATAAGTTGCAGCAATAAATAACTATTGCACTTTATCAGCTGTCAATCCAATTGTATTAGTTCTTGATACAACAATTTTGAATAATCCTAATTTCATATAATAAAATACATAAGAACAAATAGGGATGTGATATCATCAGGCCACCTAATGAATATTCATGATCATGACATGCATGCCTAGAACAGTTTCACCGGAATAATGCAAATCTTTAAAATTCAATAACTTTTTTATCCGATTTTGATCAAATTTTCAGCATTTTTCTCTGTGAATTTCCTCTATTTATTGAAGTATGAATATCTTCAGCCTGGAGCATCCCAGAAATATATGACAGCAATAATCAGATGTGTATTCAAAATTAAATACCAACATTTTCTGGAAGAAATCTATCTCATTGTTTGTCAAAGCGAACTTTAATCCTACACAGTATATCTAGTTACTATATTCCTCATTTTAAATTATTTGAATCATATACGATTAAACGCTGCTATATGTGGGCTCTTTATGCCTCACACTCTAGCAACTACTGTTTCAAGTTCGAAACAAGTTGTTTAAATACTGGAACAATAAAAAATAATAAATTGTTTAAAAGTTTAAACAACTTATTGGTAGACTGACTGACGGGCTTAAACAATTTGGTGTGACAACATATATACAGGCAATAACAGTAGCATGATACCATCATACATAAACAAACTTTTGAGGAAATAAATATCCTAATAAATTCTGAAAACATGTAAAACTGAAATTACTTCTTTACCTCTTTCTTCAAAATTGTATAAACACACATTTTGTATGAGTAACCCTCTTACTATGTAAACTACTTGTACTTACTATGTACCTTCAATGTTAATAATTTTCTTCGTTAAAACTAACAAACTATAACAAACTTTGCAACGATAAGAGCTAACTTTTGATAGATGGATGATTTCGTTTAGTTATTACTATGAAGCATTTTTCTTACCATGACAATCCATCTTCCGCAAGTGATTTTTATGTTCAATGATGTTCATATCTGATTAATTGTCAAATTTTCTTTGTTATATTTGTGTTACCATAATTATGCAGAAGAAAAATAAATCAAATCAAATCAGAGCAAGATATTGATATGATGCAAGAAAACGGGGGGGGGGGGGGACACGCATTCCTTTTTAAATATAAACTCTTTCGGTCTTCATCCTATCATTGGTCAACCAACTCGTATTACTTTGAACACAGTATCCCTTATTAAAAAAAAACCCGTTGTAATAAATGTGGAAAGTTCAAAAATGATCATTACCAGTATTTCTTACGAAACTGATTGCTATCAAAGAAAACAACAAAGGATTGGTACATTTATATACGTAAAATTACTGATGGTTTGAAAGACCTTATATACATAATACTGATTGATATTCGTGTATCGGAATTTTATTACTACATTTCGATATACAGTGCGTATCAAAAAAAGTTTACACTTTGAAAAAGCTCTGGAAATAGAAAAATATACAACATGTGGGTCATTTTTACACATATAATCTTGGGTTTGGGTCTCATCTATCCAATGAAAGTAAAAGTTTTGACAGAATGTTACACTTGAGTGAGCACTGTCCATTTTTGTAAAGCTCGCAGAAATCTGTTTGCGCAGAAATGCTCGTTTTCACGCAGTGTCAAGGGGAAAGGGCGAAATCAAACTTACCCTGCGATATATTTTTCCTACATTTCCCTTGCACTTTTAGTAAATTAAGATAAAACAGATACATTCAAGCATTTTTAAACAAATTTGCCACCAAAATTGAAATTTAAACACTTAATAAGCACAACTTTTACCCTTTTGTGCCAGCTGAATCTGAGGACATAACTGAATCTGAACAAAAGTTTACATCAGACATCTCCAGCACTTTTTCACTAAATTTTTATTATTTAAAGTGGGTTGACATTTAATTTTTCATTTAATACTTGTTTCTCCACACTTTTCCCAAGCTTGACAATGATAAGCAAAATGAAAATCAAGCCTAATTCATTTCATGTAAATCCCAGCTCAGTGTAAATCAAATATCGTCTTGATGGCCTTCGTGTGTTGGGGAGTGGGGCAGGGCGCAATGCACTCTTCGACGTGTATTGGGCAAGGAAACAAGTTAAAAAAGGTAAAATATATCATCAAATCAATTTACTAGCTTAATTCTACGTGTTATTCATGATAAAGGTTTACTTTTATTCGCATAGCTATTTCAAAGTTCTGCGCAAATCATTTTCCACTAACTTTTCAAAAGTAAGTGGTGCTCACTCAAGCGGAAATATTTTTCGATAGTTATATCGTCATTTGCTTAAATGGATCTGTACCAATGTAAAAATGTGGAAAAATCTTCAGAATATTATAAAATAATGTATAATTTTACAGGATTTTTTCAAAGTGTAAATTTTTTTTTTGATACGCACTGTATATTTAAAGAAAAAGTTTAGCCCTTCGTAATTTGCATACGAAGAGAAAAATGCACGTGTAAATACGTAAATCACGGATACTCCGGAAAGAAAATACTTAACTTAAAAAAAATCACTAAACCGTTATCGGTAAAATTGTAATGAAGCTAGGTAAAAAAACATAGAAATTTAATTAACGATATACATTAAGTCACTTTTAGAAGATTTTGTGGAAAATTATTCAAAACTATCATGGTTATCATAGTACTCTGCAAGCGCAAACATAGTCTACGTCAACATCATAATGAACAAAAAAAATATGATAATCCACAATACATCACTTAACAAAATGTATGAAATTGTCATTTTTGTAAATTATATCATCGGAGAATATTGCTGAAAATGATAACTATAATGTGTATTTAATAACACTTTTACGAACTCACTGTTTTTACAACCTGTTACTGAATTCGAGATTATAGAAATAATCGAATCACTAAAAATAATTCGTTCAAATTTGATATCATTCACACAAAGATTGTAAAAAATATTCTTCTGTAAACCTTCCGTATAAGATAGTGTTGCAGATAAATTAAAAACGGCTAAGAGTGTCCACATTACCAAGCTTCTAAAAATACTAGAATGATCGTTTGCACTCATTCATAAAGCTCACAATAATCGCAATAATTTTTTTATTTGATGTCAAATCATAAAATTGGATTTCTATATAAGGTCCCACTTCAAACAGGGCTTTAGACAAATGAAAATTAAACATCTTTGTTTTGTGGAGTCTGTTGAAACATTAATTAGTTTGCTGAGTCCCATGGAGGTGTTTCTTCCGATAACGATGGAGGAAAATGTGAAGATTGACGAGAATGAAGATGGCGCCCATCATGATACCAAAGATACGGAATACAACCATGAATGACTTCGTAGCATCAAATATAATACCTTACAAAGAAAACAAGAAAATATATAATCAATGTCAGGGAAATAGTTGACAAAAACTGACTAAGATCTATTGATACTTAAAGTGCGTTATTCATTCAAGTCTATCAACGTTCTTTGTGAAATAGAGTACTTTAACTCTTGTCTTTAGGACTACTCCCAAGAAAAGTAGTTTTTTGTTTTGAGTAGCTGATCTGGGAGAATAATGCCACTGAATATATTTTTTTTATTATTTTATCTTCTCCCCCTTCTATCTTCCTTTCCATTCCAATTCTCTTTTTCCGACTGCCCCCTGCTCTCTACAGCGCTTTTGTGTCATACGAAAAATGGCGAGTTGAACTTTAATAAATGTGATAATTTCTTTGCCGGTATAAGATCATGAAGTAATGAGGATGTTATTGTTAAACAGCAAAAAAAAAATGTTTCGTTTTTTTTCTGGGAGCACACGCATCATTTAATATTAAATCTCAGATTCAGAAAAAGATAAAAAGGGGGCAAATACTATAGGGTCTATAATTTATAGAAATCGAGTTCATCATGTTCATATACCTTTAATACAGAGATAATCGTATAGGGCCTATAAGAGTAAATATCACAAAATATAAAAATATGTTCCCATCCCCCAATCAAACACAATAATAATAATCTCACCTGCCAGTAAACCAGATAACATGGCTCCAATTCCAGAAATGAAAAAAGATATAGCGATAATCCCGGGAAAATTCTCTTCTGAGACTGTCACTGCGATGACTGCATAATAAGTAGAGGCACTTCCATAAATCCCATAACCAGCAAAGAATGAACAAATGATAAGATGGCTAAGATTGGAATATAATGGATACAACACCAACGATAGTCCTGATATGGCAACATCCATTGCATAGAGCTCTGGACTCCAAAAAGACTTATAATGCATGGCAATAGCAAGGGTGCTTCGACTAATAAAACCACCAGAAGCTGCAGCTATGGGGAGATAAACAGCCGAGGAAGGACTGAAACCAATATCAATAGCATAAGATACCATAAATAAAGCCCAACCTATAAAGACAATGTCTAAAATGATTTGACACGGCAAGAAAAAGATTGCAAAGGATGGTTCACGTCTAAGAGCTTTGATGTCGAAAGCAATCGAGAGGTATCGCAAAAGGTTGATACAACAGAGATAAAAACTGGTTTTATCTGAGTTGTCGTTTTTGCTTCTTCCATCATCATCATCTTCTTCGTCTAATTCATCCACATCCTGGCCATTTCTAAGACCATCTTGATCTGGTGTAGGAGGAGACTGAGAATCGGGAAGTTTGAAGATGGCACCGATTGGTACACTGTTTAGGAACAATCCACCTAGGCACAATAAAGTTCCTTGAAGACCATATGCTTGGTGAAGTTGGTTAGTTAGAAATGGGACTGTCATACCACCAACAAGTGATCCAAGGTAGCTGATGGAGTTTGCTGTTCCAAAGTGGTCTCCGAAATAATGGCGAAGTGAGACGAATGAAGCCTGACATATTGTAGAACTGCACACACCTGAAAAAATAATAATTACAATCTTAAAAAAACAAAGTAGGCTTATGTAAAAAATAATGTTCCCTTGGATCGAGCAAAAGACAAATATTAATCTAGAGACAAAGACATCTACAAACAATGTGAGCTATTGTAGACAATAATCTAAATGTATACCTTGATTTTTTAAAATGATATCGTGTTTTTTCTTTTTATCGCTAACCACATACTTTTCTTCTCCATCTCCCTTTATTCTCTTACAATTTTGCTCCCATGGAAGACCTGGGCCCCATGTTACAAAGAGTTACGTTGATCCAATCAATCGCAACTATGGAAAGCCAGCAAAGTCAACATAATTATAAAATGCTTGTTTGCTCAATTTTTTTTCTAGATATGAATGTATATCCATATTTTAATTGATTTCATGACAGTTTGGTGTGTTCTCCTTCGTTTACAAAGGACATTTTGCACATTTCCTGTAGAAAAATTATGACACTGGTGGATTTCCATAGAGTTACGATTAACTGGATCAATCGTAACTCTTTGTAAGACGGGGCCCATGCAGTTGTACTGTATTAGGGAGGCTGATGCACTTTCAAATCGTCTCTTTATCTTTCTTATTCCACCCTGAGTGTATATTTCCTTTGATTGTGTGATAATTATTGTAATCCTATCGAATAAATTTCTTTAATTGTATTTGTATTTTGTTTATGAATGATCCTATATTATTTTATGACGAGAAAAATGCACTTTATAAACCAACCGTTATAGACTGGTCTTATCAATATTACTGACTAAAGCTACCCCGTCAAATAGATATTTATATCAAGAAAGATGATGCATTATGTCATAAAGATGTCAAACGTATTTTGAAAAAGTGAGACGAAGAAATGGGATATCAATTTGACAGTTTTATTGACACATTATGACCAAAATTAATGACCCTTCTACTTTCATGCTTTAAAAAATAGCTTGTGATTTTTGTTCATTTGCATAAAATTATCTTGAGTGAAATAATAATGATTAACTTTGCGATTTTAAGCTTTGTAGCGACAAAACTAATTTCTTAATTTTTCTGGTTGATTTACCTATTATTTACCACCCTACGACCACTTCGGGTGTGGTAGAATTTTATCACAGACCGCGAAACCTAATCACTTGTGGGTCACGTGGGTCTAGTGTCATCCCACCGAGGAAAAATAGTCCTCCCCTTTATTATTTTTAAAAACATGTATTATGATGCAATTGTTGGACATTGATGCACGAATATAAATATACATATATATTATGTATTACACATTAATGTCGATTTAGTATTCACTAGCATATCATATTTTGATGCATTAGAATGTGACGTCATGAATATTTAATTGCGGAGATATATTAGGCAAGGCCCGGTAGCTGGGCAGTGGCATTATCCCGCGCACAACACAGAAGGAAGTCGTCGCGGCTTGTTGACTATTTTAGAGGCTGCACATTAGCTTTCGACTGTATGTTTGCAGTTGTTATTTACCAGCCGCTGATATATAGAGGCTGTTCATGGCTGCTGACCATGGGCGCAGCTGACCAGGAGACATATATTCCTGGGACCTTATTATACTAAGGGTTTTTCTGTTTTTCATTCTTCTGTTCTGTTTATGATTAATAAACACTACCCAACACATCTGCCTGTCCCTTCGCTCTCATCTGTTCTTCTCTTGTCGCCCTTGATGAGTGAATGGTTGCGGCCGACTTCGGCCCCAACAGCTTCACTCATTTTGGAACTTTATCTGCTATAATTACAAGAGTGACATATGTATGAAATACCCATTGGATTATCATCAAGAGTATTTGCAGGCCTATGTTAATCTACGAACAAGTTTTGGCATTGCAAGGATTTTGTGAAATTACCCTCATTCCCCGATTCTACGAGGGAGGTAGAGCGTATTATAGCGATCTTGGAGTGTGAAAATTAATATTTCTTAAAACTGAAATTTGGTTTTACGTTTCCTTCTACTTTAACTTTACAAATTTGTCCCAATGCCCTTGGATTTTGGATACACAAATTCATGCATAAAAATGGCTAAACACACGTTGATACAATCAGGGAAAGGTTATACTCAGAATCATCTGACATTTCTTCCATCTCAAATTGCGGATGTTGTCTTGCCGTCCCCCTATCTGCCTATGGCGCCGCGCCTTTGTTAGTCCAGTATACTGCACGCTCATTATAATGACCAACCTGCCAAAAAGAAGAAAGTACCAAGAGCCGATACAGACTTGGAAAAAGCAACACAGATGATACACAGACCAGTTCCTAGTCCTCCAAGTGTGGCTGTCTTCCTGACATCAAACTTCCTGAGAAGCAGCTGAGCCAGTGGACCTTACATGAATTTAGAAAGCAAAAAGAAAAGTTGAATGACGGTCATCATTATCTTCATAATGTCACCGCCCACCTACGACTGGTCCACGATCCGATTTTGAAACAAATCTCATTTATTGCTCATTTTCTGAAAATGTAACTGTAATTTTTTTTAGGTTTAAATTAATTGAAAGAATATTAAAATAATAATTTTGGATGACTGCAAGCCTTTATTTTGGAGTACAGTCCAGATTAGTTTCAAATCGTAGCCAAACGTAAGATTGATATGACGTCATTACGACTATGAAATTCGCTTTTATTCTTATAATGATAATAGCATATAGTCAAAGATTTGAACATAGATATTCGCGATGATTTAAAACATTAAGTAGCACCAAATTCCAATACGTTTTATTCCGCAATCGGGTCGCAGAGCAATAAGGTGGTGGCCTTATGAACTTCTAATGAAGTTAATTGCAGACTGAAGGAAGGAATAAAGGGGGAAAATAAAATGAATATGAACAAAAATAACGGTTAAGAAAAATAATAATGATTAAGAAAATATAATGGATATGAAAATTAAAATGAGAGCGTATAGGGTTGTGGAAGGTATATTTTTAGGGGATAAGGGAAACCAATATCAGTTTGAAGTTAAATTCTGCGCATGATCAGAAGATAATTTGAACTTAAATGGCATGGTAGTTTAATATCAAATGAGCATAAAGCATCAACTTTGATGTCTTGATTATTCATATATTCTTTTGAATTGTAATTTTCATTAGATCCACTGGAAAACAACAGTGCTTCAATTTGCGACTGGTATTTAATTGTTGGCCAAGTATAGCAACATGCTAATGCATTCAAAGTTTAAATGCAACAAATACCTTTATAAAGAGTGCTATTCTAGTCATCTGGTCTATGCAATTTCTGCATCCTGCTTTGACAGGCATGCTTACATAAAATCTTGTGTTGAAATTTGACTATGCTAATAGAGGAAAGGAAAGGTACTACGTCTTAACCAATATTATGTAAATTTTACGGTAACGATGATCATGAAGTCGACCTGTGCTTGCTGGCTATATATACGACTGGGCCTATTGAATTATAATCACATAGTTTGAATTCAATTCAATTGAATGTAAAATATTAAAATGAAAGGAGAGTAAAAAATGAATATATTTATTATAACAATAGGCCTTTAGCAAAATGGCACAAGACCTCTCTAACAGCAAGGCCTACAAGACATGGCGGACAACGTATATAGATAAGAATTTCACAGGCCCAAATTCGTGACATTATTAAGCAGCACATACATAACGTAGGTCTATAATGTGAGATTATGAACTTATGTAAATGTATTGGCATGTCTTTCAAATTTAAGATATTTGACTGAAATGTAAAAAAAGTCCACGGACCTATAAACATTGAGTAAAAAAGGGTTTTTAATTGTATAAAGTCACTTTGTACACTCATCCACCGGCCCGTTGAAAAACGACATCCAGAGAAGCAGTGTCAAGAACTTACATGCCATATAGTTCATGGTGATCTGAAGTGAGAGGAGAAAACCAACAGTAGCATAGCTGATGTTGAGTTGAACGACAAGAGCAGGAATTATTACCCCGAGTGATTTCATAATACCTTGTTGTAAAAGATGGTTTACAAACTTGGCAAGGAGTACAACATTTGAGGAGAACGCCATTTTGATGGACACTGACCACGAGCTTCACGCGATGCCATATTGTAAACAATATTATTGTAAAAAAAATTATCACAATGGTCAGCTGGATAGTGCTTTGGAAATAATTATATCTCGTGAACACTGTGTCAATAGCGATGCAATAAAACATCTTTGACCTGCGCTATAGGTACACAGTGATCGACCTGGTTACAATTTGGTCACACTTGGTCGTTTTTTCTGAAAACTCTGCAGGTATAGAAAATATGCATTGCTATAAACGTAATGGTAAATGATAAAAGATTTATAGAACGCAGAAACTATTCACTATTGTGTATGACGCTCCTTAAGTCCCCCTGGAATCGTAATGGGTAATATACATTTGAATAGGGTTGATAGTACATCTTTTATTTTGATTTGATTTATTGTTTTCTTCTGCATCCATAACATTCGTATACTATATTTTTCATAACATAATAAATATATGTTAGAATTTTTGGCATGAATCATAAATAAAGAGTACTAAAAAATAATTCCAGACAAAAATGATTAACTATATGATATTCACAATTTGCAGAAGGATTGTCATCATAAGCAGATTGCTTGAAAAAAAGACAAAATAGGTGAATAAAAATAAAGGAGTTTCTTCTTGGAAACCACACATTGAGGTATCATGTTCACGTATAAGACATCTTAATATTAAAAAAAAAATGAAATTCATTTTACCAAAATATACTATGATAACTTTATATAATAGTCTTGTTTTGCCACATTGCTGTCCTGAATTGAAATGTCATATGGAGTAATACATTTCATTCACATATAAATAAGTTATTTTATTGCTAAATAGTGATAAGACTGATTTCTAATGCTCCATTTAATACCATACTAATGAACTGTTTGTTTTTAATTCAAAAGTTTTAAAGATAAATGATTTGACTGATGAGTGTGGCTATTTTTATGTTAAACTATATAGAATCAATATACTTCCAGAAATGTTCAAAACTTTCTTTAAAACAAACGACTCTCATCGTCATACCTAATCTAACCCGCAAGAATAAAGATTATCGCTCATTTCTAGAACGTAAAACCACATCTCAACAATCGATCATTACGACTCAATTGTTAAAAATATGGAATAACTTATCAGAAGACTTTAAGGAATACCCATGCTCGACAGTCACTAGATTTACAAGAAAACTACAAGATTTAAACCACTTACCTTACCTGTTTTATGTAACTATTTTTCATTGTATCTCATAAAGGTCTTGTTTTGGGCCCCCTGAGATAAGTTCTTACCTTCTTCAGGGGTCCACACCTTATGTGTTAATGCCTTATTTCATTGTACATATCGTTATTGTTTTTACACATGAAGGTCAAATCAATGAAATGAATGAAAATGCTTATCCGGGCCGGGGGGGGGGGGGGGTGATGAGCAATATATTAAGCTGAAAATTCTTTTTTTTTTTTTGGGGGGGGAGGCACCTCACATCAAGGGCGATGTATATGGGGGTACATAAACATGTACACATCATCGACTTGGTGATGACACGATTTCCTTTCCGATGGTTGTTTTAGTGGTTTTAATTGTGACCACTGAGTAACAGTTTGACTGACCATTAATAAGCGAAAGAGCAAAGTGAGCGAGCAAATTACTGATTGGTGTCCAAACTTATTTCTTTTAAAGCCAAAACGAGAAAACAGCTCTTAATGAAAATTCAGTTACTCATTTCAGGTGGGAGATGTCATAACTATTAAGAATAAGGATGTCTTAATTGACTTAATGTAAAAATACATTATTGAAATCATTTTTAATTTACAGAGAAAATATAATTTCATTGAATTTTTACTACAAAATAAGATGAGCTGCATTACAGAGCAACAAGTAATAATGAATAAGTACAAAACTCAATGAAATATTACAGTTTAATTTACTAACCAATTAGAGGAATATATCGTCACTTGAAGAAAAGAAACAGATTTGAATCAACATGCCTATCCTATGATCTGTCAACACCATCAATTATCGTTTCAATAATTTTCTCCACTTGCTTTGTAGATATTACGACGGCCGCCGCCATTAAACTGGAACAGAATTAATTCGTTCTTTCATAAATGTTATTATTCATGCGCATAAATCAATCCATATACAGCTGTGATTTGCAATATAGTTTATAATTCGATAACTTGTGATTTTATAACAACGCTTCAGTGTGGAGCGTTGTGGCCCAGTGGATTAGTCTTCGAACTTTGAAACAGAGGGTCGTGGGTTCGAATTCCAGCCATGGCGTAATTTCCTTCGGCAAGAAATTTATCCACATCGTGCTGCACTCGACCTAGGTGAGGTAAATGGGTACCTGGCAGGAATTTATTCCTTAAAATGCCACCGCGCTGTAAAAAGGCTGCGGGGCTAAAGCCATGCAGGGTAATAATATCCAATTAAGCGCATAGGGGAGCATTTGGCAGTGATATGCGCTATATAAGCATGTTGGTATTGCGATTATTGTTATAATTCCTATTCCAGAGCTATAACACACATCGCGAAAACGTGCAAATCGATTTCATACTTTATTTCATACAGCATCGTCATGAGCAAAGCATGCGTTTGGAGGGACCAGACATGGCATATGGGAAAACAGTAGCCGCGAGCGAGCAAAATTTTCACATTATAACTGAACTGAATCTATTACCAAATAACGTCAAAATACATAGATAGGCCTACAAGGTAAATTGTCATATACTTCATTGGTAAAAGGAGTCCACAAAAATAGCAAGTATGACGTGGAGTCCCTATGCCATACATAATCATCAAAATTATAATTTTGTGACAGATTTTGACTTCATTTGCAAAAATTAATATAAAATATGCCACCTCTTTTCCTTTGTTTTCTCTCCTTACATGTCTTTAAAAAAAATTGTTCGTGACAATTTTGGGGGTCCCCCAACTTCTCCAAGCCCCCCCATCTGTATACCAGTGATATCATGATCGGTCTCCTTGTACATTTTGCTTCTCCCTATAATGGCATAATGTTTGATGGAAGTGAAATAAATAAATTTGAATTTAGCTCACGTTTTGCGCTCACCTCAAGTTTGTAGTAAACGTATATAGCCTCTCCACTGATTACTTACGTATTTAACAGTGCTTTCCCTATTCGGGTCAGTCCAAAGCGAGCGAAAAAAACCCCGCTATTTCATGAGAATCAAACTTTGAGATAGATTTTCACATAATATTCAGAAAGTAATATCATAACTTATCATGGGCGGAAATCTCTCCGCAAAGGTAGGGGGACCACGGGCTGGAAAATCTGACAAGCCCCCAATATATATATATATATCACCCCAAATGTCACGTAATTTCGACCAAAACAAATTTGACAAGCAAAAAAAAAAAAAAAAAAAAAAAAAGGTTATCACCCCCCTCAAAAGTAAGGTCATCTCGTCTATACATGTTGTATTTCGATTTGAATAATGTATTTCTTTCCATCATAAAAGACCAAAAATAGTAGGGGGACATTTGATATTGTGTCCCCCTACTATTTTTTGGTAGGGGGACGCATCCCCTCTTACACTTTTCTTTCTTTCCTCCTTTCTTTTTTCTGTTCTTGGTTGTAGAACTTTTTGGGACCATGGCCCCTGCCTGTTACGCCACTTGTAAAATACATTGTCTACCCCGACCACAATTGCATTCACACTAAGATAAAAATGGTCCATGAACTTGGATCATCTTGTCAATCTTTCTCAAATATTTCACTTACACATTTGTGTATAAGAACTTGACAAATAAATCAAATCAAATTATATTGATTGAAAAATCATATTTATTCATAAATCATGTAAACAGAAAATAAACGACATGAAATTAAATATACGTATTCAAAAGATTCTACCAACTTCAACTTGGTAAACAAGCTTTCTTAAGCCAAAACAAGACAAATTTATACCTGGAATCTTTGATTGGGAAAGTCAAAATCCCCCCAAAATAGGCACAGGCTTACCTACAAAATTAGAGATAGGAATAAACCTCAAATAATTTATTTTATGATAGTCCTCAACTGAAAAAAAGGATCAGCCCAATAAAGATATCATAAAGAAATGCAAACAAAATGATCATTAACAACTCGAAAACAAAAGTTATGTATTTTAAGAACCAACCTAAGTTACATAATGCAATGGCAGTTAATATCAATATATACATGGACAGTAAACAGTTGCTGTCTCCAAAAGTGTTAATTTTCTTGGTGTTATAACTGATGAGCTTTAACCTTTTCTGAACATCAAATGAAAATTTGAAGTAAGGTTTCTAAAAAGATAGGTATCCTGTATAAATTGCATGCTGCTTTGCCTGAGAAAGTAATATTTATGTTGTATAATTCACTTATATTAACCTATCTCAGTTAGAATTTGGGCCAATATTTATCATAAGCTAAAGCCAATTCACGTTCTGCAGAAAAAAAAACATTAAGAATTTGCTCATTCTCCCACTATCAAGCCCCATTTCTTCAAATTTTCAACCATTTTGTATGATATTCACAATGTGCAAATTGCGATTCTAATGTACTGCAAATTTAATAATTTTCTCCCTACGAATATCGATGGACTGTCTGAGTTTAACTCACATTTTCATGCTTACAATACCTGATCCTCTCAGAAATTCCACTATTTTGAAGGAAAAAGAAAAGAAAAACTTAACTTGAATTCTATTCGTCAAAGTGGCCCTCGCATTTGGAATGTCATTAATTCTGATATTGCATCTATCGGTAAATTATTATGTAAACATTCAAGGTGAAGTACAAGTCCACCTTTATAGCAGGATATGTACTGTAAATTGAAATTAATAGAACCGTATGTGTGTTTTGTGTATAAGTCTCTCTGTCTTGCCAATAATATTCTATCTAGTTTTTAATGTACATTTCAATTTCCCATGTGTATTATTACCTTTCTTAGTAGCTCATGTGCATGGATGCGCATTTGCGTGCGGTGTGTATGTTTTTTTTTCCTGAATTTAGATAGTTACATTTGTAAGTTATTTCATTCTACCCGTCCTCACTCTTTCTTCTCGAGGCTCTCCTCTCCTGTCTCCAGTTTCATCTTTTCGATTTACCTCCTAGCCCTAACGTCTTCTTTTAATTCTATTCCTTAAACTTCTGCCCTCTACACTTTCTTCTCTGCTATTCTGCTCGCTGATAAATTTTTGCACTGTATATATATGATTTACAGGTGATCTATGTCTCACAAGCTGTGCTTTTTAATACATCACTTCAGTTCTGCGTCTTGATTAAAGTGAATTCATTGTTACTTAATTTATGACATGTATAATGTTTTCGTACAATTGAAATAAAATTGAACTTGAAAAAAGTAGGCCTACATAAAAAAACTTATTTACTATGGAAGTAATACACATTATACAAAGTAAATATGAAGGAAAATTGAAATGGTAATATACTGACATAATGTCCATACAATACAATGATAAGTAATTCTCATAGTAACAATGCTAAACAGCCAATCGTAATCAAGGATTCCATGGAAGTTGTCTTTGGATTGCAAATTTCAATGATAGTAATTCTTATGCAACAGAGTGGTGAACTACTCATTACCGACCCTGTGTGTGTTTCATAAAGCTATTCAGAATAGTGACTTTATGAATGACTGATCATAATTTCTAAATCAACACCAATACATATTTGGCATGTATCACTTACAAGAAATGACCACCTGTTGCCTGTAACTTATAAACAGTTTTATGAAACACCCACATGAATACATCTTGATCATTAATTTTATCCCCCGAACAGAGTTCGGAGGATACTATGGATTTGGCCTCGTCGCGCCGCGTCCGCCGCCGCAGAGATTACCTTGTGAGCGCTCTATCAGCTCCATTTCTCTCCGATCGTCTTCAAATTTGGCATGAGGGTTCACTATGGTATAGCAAAGAAGCCTATCGATTTTGGTGCAGGCGGAGGTCACATGGTAAGGTCAAAGGTCATTTTCAGGTCAGCATTAAAGTTTACATGCAAGACTCTCTTATGACACCTAACTCCGCAACCGTAAGTCACTTTTCTACCAAGTTTGGATGGTAGATGGATTTGGGGTACCTGCATGCTATGCTGCAGTGGGAGGTCACATGGTAATGTCAAAGGTCATTTTCAGATCAACGTTAAAGTGTACATGCAAGACTCCCTTATGACACCTAACTCTACAACCGTAAGTCACTTTCAACCAAACTTGGATGGTAGATCGATTTGGGGTACTTGCATGTTATGCTGCAGTCGCAGGTAACGTGGTATGGTCAAAGGTCATTTTCAGGTCCACATTAAAGTTTACATGCAAAACTCTTTTATGACACCTAACTCTGCAACCGTTAGTCACTTTTCAACCAAACCTGGATAGTAGATGGACTTGGGGGACCTGCATATTATGCTGCAGTCACAGGTCACATGGTAAGGTCAAAGGTCATTTTCAGGTCAACGTGGTAGTTAACATGCAAGACTCTTTCTCCGTAACCACAAGTCACTTTTCAACCACACTTGGATGGTAGATGGACTTGGGGGCCTGCATGCTAGGGTCATTGTCGCCATGATAATTGTAGTTTTTTGTCAAATTTCTGTGTGAGCTCTATATATCACAATGACGGATGACGCGGTGGGTTCGGGGGATACATGTGTTCGGCTGCGCGACCAGCCGAGCTTCTCCAGTTATATATGCCCATGAGAATAGCAAATATCAATCTATTAACATTCATTATCATTAAAACATTGCTAAGAAACAAAGGAATTATGAATCTAGAACATTTCAAAGCATAAATGTTTCCTAAAATCGATTATTGTAATTCATAAAGATAAGAAAATGTATTTTCACCTGTTTCTTGGTAGGCAAATGAAGCAAGAATAACACTACAGTGCATTAGCCTACTGAGGGGATAACCTATACTGTGAAATTTGAGGGGGCAGCCACTACTAGGATCACTATCACTAAATACAACCCACTAAAAATAGAAATTGCCTTTTCTAAAAAAATATGCTAATTTATGTAATCAGGTAAATCTTAAATGCAAAGGTCTTTGCTTTTCAAGCACAAGCGTTTACTTCAATACAAAAACCAATTCCTGTTTTTGGACCCTAATCTTTTTAGTTCAAGGGAATGATGAACATCAATGACAAGATTTATCTTTATCATTTTCATGATTAAAACTGCATTATTCCAATTTCATATTTCAGAATCATTAGAGTGGCTGAAAACTTCACAATTAGCCTACTTTTGTCACTCTTAATTTACTTGACAGATTTGGTTTGAATCTCATCAAATCTACTCCCTGGTGTACGGTAATGAGTGCTGAATTCAACCAAAGCTTCATCTTCCATTATTCTTGGAGCTATAATTTTATGTTCACGCATTCGATCTATCCACTGATGCAATAAAACCAATGATTCTGGAAGATCACTGGATCCAAGAGCCATAGAGGAAGGGATTCGATAGATGAATGGCCAGATAGCATAGTCAACCATACCTGGTGAAGAACCTGCATTAGATGAGAATGAACGTAACAGCTGAAATGCCAGTTCCAGTTCCAGGTATTCTGAAAATTATCTCATCTTTTATCTTAATTACTGTGTAAATCTCGTAACATATTTTGAAGGTTGGTTAAGTATACAAGATTGTGTCAATGGATCACCCTCAAGTCAATAAGGGCACCTCATTTCTGATGAAGAATATTTTCAGGACACCTGCCCCCGGAATTGTTTATCAGTCAGATTTAAGCTGGAATAAACGTCCTCTCTTAGTTTTGAGAATCAGATTAAACAAGATGTAAAAAAAATATGTATGAAGATACTGACATAAGCAAAGCACCTCTATACTTAAACAAGTGGAGCGCAGTGCTGACTTTGAACACCACTACTTTTAAAAAGAATATAAAAAACCACCATTCATATAATGATACAATACTATGTTCTTTGACAATAAAATGACATTTGACCTTGATCATGCAACCTAAGACTTGTCAGTGATACTAGACTACCCGTATATCCGCATTTTACGAACTACAGTGCATATAAAAAAACGGGACAGTTTTGAAGTCTATAAAAAATTTGTTTCAAAATATGGTATCTGTTTATAGTTGCTCTGAGATCTTTTCTTTGAAATGCCATTTAAAAAAAATAAATTTTGTTCATGCTTGAGCGAACACGTGACATTTTTGTCGGGGGTGCAAAAAGAGGCTTGTGCCAGAATGACACAAATTAGAAATTTGATGATTAGACTTTCGGCTAATCAGCAGACTTCCTCTTTTCATTATCTTTGCCATAATTTTCGAATTATGCTGTCAAATTTCATTTACAAATTTCTATATTTACCTGAATATTTTGTTTTTCATTTAAACTTCTTTCACCTTTGAATTTCCCTTCATAAGTAAGACAAGAAGACTTTTTGTCAACCCAAGTAAAAAGATTTTCATTATTAAATGGGAGAATTTGTAATTATTTAAATCCTTTTATTATGTGAAACAAATTATATTTTGGTACCTATAAAAGACATGAATCCTATTTTCAGGGGTTATTGACATGACAAACCGGACAGGATTCACGTCTTTCAATGGCAATGGTGTATTGAGTCAATTTGAAGGAGCAAGACATGGCAGACCGGGTAAAATGTATTAAAAAGTTGTGAAGCGAGCAAACAAAAATTTCCACTTTTTTGTTAAAATTTTGTGATTTTTGAAAGTGATATCATATCTCACTTTCTATGTTTTCTGTTATTTTCCTGTCCACTTCTTTTCTTGGTCATGATTTTTTTTATCTGGGGGGGGGGGGGGGCGGGGCCGAGCACCCAGAGCCCCCACCCATCATAATGCCACTGTTCAAAGGCACCATAACCTTTGTAGCACACAATGAAAGGATTTGAAAAAAAAACGCTATCCCATACTTCGGTTTAAAAAAAAATTGTTCTTGCCTAAAGAAGGAATATTCAAAGCTAAAAGAGAACATATTAAAAAGAACAACAACAGAAATATTAAAGCAAATCCGTAGATTTGGAAATGAATTTTGAGCGCATAATTCAACAAGGGGAATGCCTCTGGCCGTCTCAACCTGCATCACGCGATTCAACATAGCAGCAGTGCTGACTTTGAAAACTACTATAACTCACACAAGATGTTCATTGATACTTGATTACTCTTATTTCCACGTTTTATGAACCAGACCAATACACTTACAGAGATAAGATGGTAATTCAACAAATACCCCCAATGTTGCCAAAATTCACTGACCTCACATGACCTTTGACCTTGATCATGTGACCTGAAATTTGCACAGGATATTCAGTGATACTTGATTACTCTTTTGTCCAAGTTTCAAAAGTCAGACCATCATAACTTGCAAAGTTATGATGGTAATTCAACAGATACCCCCAATTTGGCCAAAGTTCATTGACCTTTGACCTTGGTCATGTAACCTGAAACTTGCACAGGGTGATTAGTGAAAATTGATTACTCTTATGTCTGGGTTTCATGAATCAAATCCATAAACGTTTAAAGTTATGATGGTAATTCAACAAATACCCCCAACTTGGCCAAAGTTCATTGACCTTCAATGACCTTTGACCTTGGTCATGTGACCTGAAACTTGCTCAGGATGTTCAGTGATATTTGATTACTCTTATGTCCAAGCTTCAAGAATCAGATCCACAACCTTTCAAAGTTATGATGCTAATTCAACAGATACCCCCAATTTGGCAAAAGTTCATTGACCCTAAATGATCTTTGACCTTTGTCATGTGACTTGAAACTCAGGTAGGATGTTCAGTAATACTTGATTAAGCTTATGTCCAAGTTAAGTTTCATGAACTTGGACAAAAGGTTAATCAACTTTCATGGGCTGGGAACCCTTAACAAGTGGAATGCCTCTGGCCGTCTCACCTGCATCACGCTGTTCAATATAGCAGCAGTGCTGACTCTGAAAACTACTCGAACTCGCACAAGATGTTCATTGATACATGGTTGCTCTTATGTCCACTTTTTATGAACTAGACCAATAAACTTACAGAGATATGATGGGCAATTCCACAGGTTGGTCCAAATCATGTAACGTGAGTAACCGACACATTCCAAAGATTTGCCAGGGGCATAATAGAATTTCCCAAGTTTTGTTTTTATACAAAGGATAGTAAGACTGTATACTTTGTTGCGATAAAGAGATGTTTAGTTCCTATCAATAATAATGGAGTTACAGCTCCAAGTATGAGTCAAGGTGTCTCCAAATGTAATGTGAGTAACCGTGGAATAGCCCTGATGGTTATTCAACAAAAAACCCAAACGTGGCCACAGGTCATTGACCTTACATGACCTTTGACCTTGGTCATGTAACCTGAAACTCGCACAGGATGTTCAGTGATACTCGATTACCCTTATGTCCAAGTTTCATGAATCAGATCCATAAACATTCAAAGTTATGATGGAAATTCAACAGATACACCCAATTTGGCCAAAGTTCATTGGCCTTTGACCTTGGTCTTGTGACCTGAAATGCGCACAGGATGTTCAGTGATACTTGAATACTCTAATGTCCAAGTTTAACGAACTAGACAAATAAACTTTCAAAGTTATGATGGTAATTCAACAGATACCCCCAATTCGGCCAAAGTTCATTGACCCTAAATGACCTTTGACCTTAATCATGATACCTGAAACTTGCACAAAATGTTCAGTGATGCTTGATTACTATCATGTCCAAGTTTCACGAATCAGATCCATAAACATTCAAAGTTATGATGGGAATTCAACAGATACCCCCAATTTGGCCAAAGTTCATTGACCCTAAATGACCTTTGACCTTGGTCATGTGACATAAAACTCATGCAGGATGTTCAGTAATACTTGATTCACCATATATGTCTAAGTTTCATGAACTAGGTCCATATATTTTCTAAGTTATGATGACATTTCAAAAACTTAACCTCAGGTTAAGATTTTGATGTTGATTCCTCCAACATGGTCTAAGTTCATTGACCCTAAATGACCTTTGACCTTGGTCATGTGACATGAAACTCTAATAGGATGTTCAGTAATACTTGATTAACCTTATGGCCAAGTTTCATGAACTAGGTCCATAGACTTTTTAATTTATGATGTCATTTCAAAAACTTAACCTTACGTAAAGATTTGCTGTTGACACCGCTGCCGTTGGAAAAGCGGCGCCTATAGTCTCACTCTGCTATGCAGGGGAGACAAAAACTTAGGCATTACCCTTATGGCCAAGTTTCACGAACTAGGCCCATATATTTTCGAAGTTATGATAATATTGCAAAAATTTAACCTTAGGTTAAGATTTTGATGTTGATTCCCCCAACATGGTCTAAGTCCATTGACCCTTAATGACCTTTGACCTTAGTCTAGTGACCTGAAACTCAGGTAAGATGTTAAATAATACTTGATTAACCTTATTATTTATGTCCAAGTTTCATGAACTAGGTCCATATACCTTTTAAGTCATGCTGTCACTTAAAAAACTTAACCTTCAGTTATGATTTGATGTTCATGCCAACGCTGATGGAAAAGCAGCGCCTATAGTCTCATTCTGCTATGCAGGTTGGGTAATGCAAGTGAGACAAAAACATATTCAAATCCTGAATCTGCCACGTAACTACAAGTATTGCAAAATATATCTAATGTCATAAACTCTGGTACCAGTAAATGATATCGAATGCAATGAGTTGTTCAACTATATTTGAATTAATAAGGACGAGAAACCCCAAAATTATGACAGATAAGATTTTTAAGGATAGGAAATGATATACTCTCACATGGTAGGGGAAGGCAGGTAAGTTGAGCATAGGGGCAAGTTGAGCCACCACCCCCAGGCCAATAATGAAGGAGTCAGACATTGTGGTGGTGTAATGTATTGATGACCCATTATATAACCCTTTACCCCACCACATTGTTTCAACTTTGAAACAAAAAGTAATTTTTTTGAGGGAAAATACAAATTTGAGCTAAAAACATAAAAAAGGGTGTGAAATAAATAAGTGCTTTTTAAATGCACACATCTTAAATATAATAAAGAAATAAGAACAATATTGTTAGTCCAGGTATGGATTCTCATTCTTGTCATAGTCTTTCACATGATGGATGCATAAGAAATGTGTGGATGTGAAAATATCGCATTGAGTTCAGACTGGGGTAATTTGAGCCAGCCAACATGGGGCAAGTTGAGCCATAGTAATTCTTCTGGTAATCTATAATAAAAATAAAATCCTTAAAAAGCCATTGATATGCAGGCAGAAAGGAGCAAATTCACATGACAGTTCTTTTACTTTTAGAGGATGGTAGTATTTCTAGAGAATTAGTAAATGAAAAGACTTTAAATTGAAAAATGACATGCTGTTTCTTCTTGCATACATTATGTACATAGTTTTTGTGGCTCAACTTTAAAACCCCAGAAGGTGGCACAATTTACAACACATATGGGGCAAATTGAGCCATTTGACATTGTTTTTTTCAAAGGTCACAATGACTTTCAGTGTGGGGTAGAAAGTTATATATATATAGGTGAAAAATATTTCCGAAGAATCAAATCTAAAGGCTAGGTACTTATTTCTATGATATTATTAGTCATATCAATTCTAACATGCAAAATGCAAAGTGTCACAACTTATCCTGCCTTCCCCTACTTATAAACTGAAAGAAACACATTTACCTTAATTTAGTTTAGTATCCATGGTATGGAACCATGCCTGAGGCAGATTTCATGCATTAATTGTTCTTATACAACTCATACAAAGTTTCTTGTAATTTGATTGGTTGAAAGCCATTCAATATTTGATCCATTTTGTGCTGCATGCAAATTTTATTTTCCATTGCACGGTGACCATGCATTTTTTATTTTTCCATTGCACGATTGAGCTTTCTCCTTCAGTGTGTACCCTAAGCATGTGTGTATACGTACATTTTGTGTGTGTTTGCGCACATCGAAGTAAGCGCATCAACAAGGCTGGCTGTGCGCACTGAGATTAATGAATCAAAGTGCGTCACAAAAGTTCACAAACAATTAACTGCTTTCATAAAATGGGAAAACAAAAATATTTTCAGATAAAAGGAAGTGTCAGACAAAGGAAAAATATGTCCTAATTCCACCTCCTTTTGTTGATTTTTTTTCTTATCTATTGTCATATTACAAAATCTAGAAAATTTGTTGTATAAACCTAATGATGCATGCCTTTATTCGTCGATTATGTGACCTATCCACTCTCGTTGAGGCTGTGTTCACCCCATTGCACTCAGCCTAATGGCTGAGTGCAATGGATTAAACAGAGCCTCAACTCGCATGAGGATAGATCGCCTAATGTACTCTGTGCATGCATCATTTGTATATTAATTTAGCACTTATATTGAAAAGGTTCCATTGTCACAAGGTACTAAAATCATGCAATTTACTATACAGTGCATATCAAAAATAAGTTTACACTTCAAAAAAGCCATGGGAATTAAAAAATATACAAAATTTGGGTAATTTTTTTCACATATAATCTTGGATTTGGGTCTCATCTATCCAATGAAAGTAAAAGTTTTGACAGAATGTTACACTTGAGTGAGCACTGTCCATTTTTGTAAAGCTTGCAGAAATCTGTTTGTGCAGAAATGCTCATTTTCAAGCTGTGTCAAGGGGAAAGGGCAAAATCAAACTTACCCTGCAAAACATTTCTCATACATTTCCCTTGCACTTTTAGTCGATTGAAATGAAACGGATTCATTCAAGCATTTTTTAACAATTTTACTATCCAAATTGAAATTTCAACACTTAGTAAGCACAACCTTTACTCTTTTTTGTGCCAGCTGGATCTGAGGACATAACTGAATCCCAACAAAAGCTTATATCAGACATCTCCATTTTTTCACTAAGTTTCTATCATTTATAGTGGGTTTACATTTCATTTTTTCATTTAATACTTGTTTCTCCATATTTTTCCCAATCTTGACAATGATAAACAAAATGAAAATAAAGCCTAAGCCATTTCATGTAAATCACAGCTCAGTGTAAAGCAAATATCGTCACGATAGCCTTGGTGTGTTGGGTAGGGCGCAATGCACTCTTCGAAGTGTTTTGGGCAAGGAAACAAGTTTAAAAAGGTAAAAGATATCTTCAGATCTATTTTACCAGCTAAATTCCACGTGTTATTCATGATCAAGGTCTACTTTTATTGGCATACTATTTAAAAATTCTGCGCAAATCATTTTTCACTAACTTTCCAAAAATCAGTGGTGCTCACTCAAGCGGAAATATTTTTCGACAGTTATATCGTCACTTGCTAAAATGGACCTGTACCAATTTTAAAATGTGGAAAAATCTTTAGGATATAACAAATGTATAATTTTACAGGATTTTTTCTAAGTGTAATTTTTTTTGATACACACTGTACATTCAGCATTAATGAAGTTGTAGGTTTCGAATTTCATGTAACTACGGTCTGTATCAATTCATTTGTAGCCATGAACTTGAAATGTTTAAGACCTTGGACTAAGGTGGGCATTCATTATTGGTTCCTTCTCCAATATTTTGGCTTCAATCTGAGAACTTAAAGCTACCTTTGTGAATTTAGGCTATTAATTCTTAGCGTGCAAGAGAAAACAATACTCTCTGCAAGTACTATGTATAATCCAGTGAGAATGATGAATTTGGCAAGATAAGGGTAAATAGATCCTACCATAGAAAAAGGGTGTTCCTCTGTTCTGAAGCTCATCTTCAATCGAGTTCAAATTTTTGAGTAGTGCAGTTCTTAACTCTTCATTCTTTCCCTTCTCTTTTGCTGAGCGATAGAAGGCTGGAACGTACTGAAACAGAGGCAGAAATGTCTCTTGAGCATGCATGTTAACCAAAAGATAGCACATCTAATTATCTCATTACCATTTCATGTACATATATGGTAGATAAATCACACACTGCATTACATATCTTTTATAACAAATGTGCATGAATCATGACAAAATACAAGATATTAAAAGACCCAGCGAAAAAAAGAAGAAAAATAACTAGTAAAGTACAAGACCCCACCTGTATATAAACAAGAATGTCGCTATTAAAGGTGAGCACATAACACGCCCACCTGTAACGTGGAAAACAGAGTTATTGTTCAAGCAAGGAAAAAGGAAGGTGGCGACTTCACCTTTGACCCTCTGACTTCAAAATCAATAGAATTCCTGAGATCTATGCTTGTATCACGGGGGCGGATCCAGCTTTCGCCAATGGGGGGGGGGGGCGGCGGCGGCGGCAATTTTTTTTACCCCGACCGGCCGCTCAAAGTTGATTTTTATTTGTTTATTTGAAGGGGTAGTCCTAACAGCCACTTCATAGCTTCATTCTTACAAAACATAAATAAAAAAAAATCTCATATAAGCCCTAATTAAATAGTGCAAGCTAAATTTGTTGAAATTTCATGAATTTTGCCCTGAAAATTGAACATTCTGAGAAATGTTTGTGATCGTGAACAAGTTGTGTAAATGTAACTAAATAACCACTGCGGGCAGAAATTTTTAAAAAATGTTCTGCCTGATCGAAAAGAGACCTGTTAAGGACTGTTCTAAGCACTTTTTCTAATCATGAACAAAATAGGTACATAACTCAATTAATTTGAGCGTGAAGCACGAACCCCCCCCAAATAAAAGAAGATATTTTGAGCTAAACACGGGACACTTTATTCATGTTTTAAAAATCATGAAAAGGATGAGTAATTGGTTAGGTATCTTCCTCCATTAATAATGCAAGCACAAAGCACGAGAAGAAAAAAAAATTATATTCTGATGTGAAACTTGATAATATAAGCACGTTTTGAATACAGAACAAACTGCGTATCTAACATTTGAGATTTAGACATAAATTCTTGGCATTCTCGTTACATTTATTTCATTATAATAATAATAATAATAATAATAATATACCAGTATGTGATTTGTAATGCGCCAAATCCACTCGGCAGAATGCCCATTATGAAAATCAATAATGCTCAAGAGTGAGCTGAAAAATTGATGTATATGAAAAGGGCCGATTTAAGCACTATTTCAAGCATGTGTATAGGAAAATTGTGAAGTCAATATGGATAGCACTTAACAAATGATGCAAGCGCCGCGCCCCGAGCCGATTTTTTTTTATCATTTTGACCTAGCAATTAAACTGAAGTTATCGCCTTTACAAAAACTTCAGAAACATGTCAGTGTGTCCTTGATCTTTTGACCTCAAAATCAATAGGCTTCCTTGGAACCATGCTAGTATCATACACACCAAATATGAGCCTAGGTTTTAAAATTTAAACTGAAGTAAATCGTGTTTACAATGACTGCAGAAGGGTAAGATGAAAACATGTCACTGTGACCTTGACCTTTATCTTTTGACCTCAAAATTGATAGGCTTTCTGAGATCCATGCTAGTATAATACACACAAAATTATATGAGCCTAGGTTAAATTAAACTGAAGTTATCACTTAAACAAGGACCTTATAAGGGTAAAATGAAAACATGTCACTGTGACCTTGACCTTTGACCCTTTGACTTCAAAATCATTATACTTGATAGGATCCATGCTAGTATCATATGTACCAAATTATATGAGCCTAGGTTAAGTTAAACTGAAGTTATCATGTCTACAAGGAAATGTTTAAGGGATGGACAGACAGACACCAAGCGTGATACCATAATACTTCCCGTCGGACAGGTGTATAAAAAGTACATATTCATCATACAAAAATGGATACATCATAATAAAATACTGGATCAGCACCTGCATCTTATTCATAAATTGAAATGAAATGCTAATGTAGCTTGTATACCTACATTTCCAAATCTCTGAATGAATAATTTATCCCTGGCTTTGAGGTAAGCATCTGCTGGGTACATAGGGTTGTCTGGGTAAGCTTCATCAAGATACTCACAGGTGACAAGTGATTCCTGGATCAGTTTGTCATCAAATTCTAGAGTTGGGACCAGACCATCAGGGTTCTTGTCAAAGTACCACTCTGGCTTCTTGTATGTGTTCACGTTCACCAACTCATAGCTACACAAGGGGTGGAATGTTAAATGAGAAAGTATAAGAAGAAATCTCATCCTTGAAACAATGAAAGGACATATCTTCAAATATATAGCTACTGATCAGAATACCATAACAAGTGGAATGCCTCTGGCAGTCTCTCGATATAGCAGCAGCGCTGCCTTTGAAAACAAGTGGAATGCCTCTGGCCGTCTCATCTGCATCACGCGGTTCAATATAGCAGCAGTGCTGACTTTGAATACTACTCTAACTCGCACAAAATGTTCAGTGATACATGGTTACTCTTATGTCCACTTGTTATGAACTAGACCAATAAACTTACAGAGATATGATGGTTATTCAACAAAAAACCCCAACATGGCCAAAGTTCATTGACCTTACATGACCTTTGACCTTAAACTCGAACAGGATGTTCAGTGATACTTGATTACTCTTATGTACAAGTTTCATGAATCAGATCCATAAACTTTCAGTTATGATGGTAATTCAACAGATACACCCAATTCGGCCAAAGTTCATTGACCTTTGACCTTGGTCATGTGACCTGAAACGCGCACAGGATGTTCAGTGATACCTGATTACTCTAATGTCCAAGTTTAATGAACTAGACCAATAAACTTTTTAAAGTTATGATGGTAATTCAACAGATAACCCCGATTCGGCAAAATTTCATTGACCCTAAATGACCTTTGACCTTAATCATGAGACCTGAAACTTGCACAAAATTTTCAGTGATGCTTGATTACTATTGTGTCCAAGTTTCATGAATCAGATCCATAAACTTTCAAAGTTATGATGGGAATTCAACAGATATCCCCAATTCGGCCAAAGTTCATTGACCCTAAATGACCTTTGACCTTGGTCATGTGACGTGAAACTCATGTAGGATGTTCAGTGATACTTGATTAACCTTATGTCCACGTTTCATGAACTAGGTCCATATATTTTCTAAGTTATGATGACATTTCAAAAACTTAACCTCAGGTTAAGATTTCGATGTTGATTCCTCCAACATGGTCTAAGTTCATTGACCCTAAATGACCTTTGACCTTGGTCATGTGACATGAAACTCTAATAGGATATTCAGTAATACTTGATTAACCTTATGGCCAAGTTTTAGTAACTAGGTCCATATACTTTCTAAGTTATGACGTCATTTCAAAAACTTAACCTCAGGTTAAGATTTGATGTTGACGCCGCCGCCGCCGTCGTCGGAAAAGCGGCGCCTATAGTCTCACTTTGCTTCGCAGGTGAGACAAAAACTTATGAATGAAGATTATGACCTATTCAAGAACTGCATTATTATAACTATTCAAAAAGGAAAAAATATTATGCATGTAGACCCAAAATGACCTTTGACCATGATCATGTGACCTCAGACATGTGCAAAACAAGTTGGATTACCCTTATGTTGATGTTTCATGAGCTAGATCCATAAACTTTCTAATACCCCTTTCATAAACCCAATTACTATGAATTAGGCGGCTAATAGCAGCATAATTTGGTCATAAAATTGGAGGAGGACAAGAGTTATCCGCATTACTCTGATGCTGCTATTAACCGCATAATAGCGGCATCGGGATAAGATTTTGAGTTTATGAACGCATTTCCAAATAATGCGGATAATTGCCATGGTGCGGTCACAAGGTCACCCTTTTCCAACACAACCGCATCGGAGGGGGCGTGTCCAGTTGTCATGGCGATTATCCGCCTTTTTCAGGATGGGCGCTCGTAAAAATAATGCGGCTTATTTTCGGAGTTTATGAACGCAATTTTTATTGAATTATCCGCATTACCTTAGGCGGCTAATTGGAGGATAGGTTTATGAAAGGGGTATTAGTTACGATGCAAATCCAACACATATTCCCAACATGGCCAGAGTTCATTAACCTTTAAATGAGTATGACCTTTGATCTTGGCCAAGTTCCTGAAATGCACACAGGGTATTCAGGGATACATTGCTGCTCTTATGTCCAAGTTTCATGGACTAGATCCATAAACAGAAGATAATGATAATAATAACAATAATAACAATAATGATAATTAAAATCCTAATAGTAACAATAATTATAAAACAAACAATATACATAATAAAAATAGTACTACTACTAAGTGATGATAATTGATTGACGATTATGAAGGAGGATGCAAGCAGTGAGGAGGCTCCTATAATTTTTTTTTTCACATAGTGAAAATAGTAGGGGGGAAAGGGAAAACAAAGATTTGGAATAGAGATTATTATAGGCCTATATAGGTTGTGACAATATGAACCATTTAACTCAATTAAGAAAATAATAACTAATTAGTCGTTTTAGTCATGTTGTCTGCTCCCCCAATTAGACCAAATAGTGGTTATCATTTTCTTTAGACTAGTTGGCTATTAGACCAAATGATGATACATACTTTAAAGTGGACAAAGTGGCGAATGAACCCATTGGCAAAAACATATACTTAGACCAAATGATAATAGATGACATGTTTATTAGACCGTCTATAAGATGAAATGGTGATTGGAAGAAATGGTATTTATCAACTATGTGGACAGTGGACCATCTGATGGTAGACAGAATGATATCAGACCATGTGATGAGTGGATGACATGGTAGTAGACAAAATGGCAATAAACCATACCAGTCAACCATTGTGGGCAGGGGAATCTTGCAATAAAGGCTACTTACTCAATACCCTTTGCTGCCAATACCAATCTTGTCCTCTCAGCAAAAGGACAAAAGGCCATACTGTAGAGACGAAGAACCCCTGGCTTCAGGGCTGGCAGAGTCTCTCCTGAGAGAGAGACAAAAATAAAAGAAATTATAAAAAAATATAAGAATTTTTTCTCCACAACACCTCAGATTCAAATGCAAATCACTGTTATTGTTAATGGGGTTAATGGGGATGGGTTTGATTTCACAATCAGTATATTCGAAATCATTCCAAAAAAAAAGAAAAGAATTCAAAGGAGGTAAAAGAAAATGGAGCCATCATAACTATATATATCTGCCCCCATGCATTTCTCTTTGAACAACTTTCAGATTTCATTTTGATCAGGTGATGTGCCCTGGTCAAATCAAAGGATAATATGGTTTGGTGGTAACTGGTTAGAGCAGTAGACTAATGATTGTAAGGTCCGGAGTTTAATTTCTGTTGTCTACTAGCTCAGCCACTACTATGACAGCTCAACTCTTTAAAGGCCAAGTCCACCCCAGAAAATTGTTGGTTTGAATAAAAAGCGAAATATCAAACTAGCATAACGCTGAAAATTTCATCAAAATCAGATGTAAAATAAGAAAGTTGTGACATTTAAAAGTTTTTCTCATTTTTCACAAAACAGTGATACATGTATGCACAAGTAAGTGACATGCAAATGAGACAGTCAATGGTGTCCCTCACACACTATTTCCTTTGTTTTTACAGATTTGACAAGAAGGGCCAACTTGACTGAACCATATAGTACTAGACAGTGCTAATTCCACAAGTTCAGGGAGGAATTAATGATATTTTTTACAAAAAAATGAGGAGAAAATTGAAATATTTCATATATCACATAACAAAATACAAAAGAAATAGTGTTTGGATGACATCATCAGTCTCTTCATTTGCATACAACAAGTATGTGCATATAACACGTTTGTGAAATAAAGCTACACTTTAAAATATTAACTTTATTTTACATCCGATTTTGATGAAATTTCCAGTGTTATGCTTGTTGTATTTTTCTCTAATCATTTTTTTTGTTGGGGTGGACTTGTCCTTTTAAACTTTAGATGTATATGTTTCCTTTGTAGATTGAGGTTTGGTGTTAAGATGGAGGAAAGCTGTGCTAATGAGTTCCTTTGGGAGATGCATCATCATAAACTCAACCCAAGACGACACGTTTAACATTAAAAAGTTAAGAGTATTAAGCGGAAATTTGTATGTTTTGGAGTAATTTCAATTTTTTTCTTATACTTTTTAGATTTCTCCTCCTACACGGATGGCTAATCATTTTGCACACAGTTTAAGGGATCTTTGCTTAATATATCATTCCCATAAAAAAACTGAGATTCTGATTTTTGATGAATATTTATTTTTTTATAAAACTGCACAAAGGTAGTGTTGATTAGTACTGGACCTTATTTTCAAAACTTCAATCACTCTTCATACTTCATAGACCTATATTCTTATGAAAAATGCTAACGGTGAAAACAGAAAATTTGGGGGTATAGGTCCCCTGTCAATCTATGGAGGTGTAGTCAACATGACATAGTCCAGCAGAACAACCAACAAAACAATGAATCAAGTCAATGATATCGAGAGAATATTATGTCGCATCACCCTTAGGGATCAATATTGACTCATGTGAACATGCTTTGGAAGACTTCACATCTGTCATATTTCTGAGTGACACAAAGGGTTAGTTGACTTCTCCTAACTTAGGCATCAAGATTTCCTCCCAGACCTGCGCAGTGGATTGTCCTGGTATCTACATTATTCCCATCACTTGGATACCCCACTATGCAGGACTGCTTTTTACTGTTCGTCTACAAAATCCACTGAAATAAGATTATTTAAAGGAGAATCCTACCCAAATACATGTAAAAACTTGTTCTTAGGGGAATAAGAAAAATCAGACAAGTTGACAGGTGAAAGTTTGAACACTATCTGACAAATAATAAGAAAGTTATGATTTTTTTAAAGTTGTGAATATTGGTAATCCCTAGATCAATGGAGACTGCAAATTGGCCACATATGTGATGTCACAGTGATGTAAGGCTAGTATCTAGTATACCTTTCAATAAGTTGTATTCTTGTTGATCCTAAGTTTGTTAATGTTATATTTCCTGTTCTGTTGGTGAGAATGTGAGCTTCTTGATTCTTGAACATTACTTCACATAGCATAGACTAGTTTATTTTAAAACCCCACACTAGTTTATCTGCAAAATATGTTTCTTAATCAGATCTGTTGTTGCATTTCACAATTGGAAAGAATTATTCCTATTGACATTATTTTCACTGATATCATAATCTTCTCAATTCACTCAAAGTAATAATGGTCTATTAATTCCTATTCAATCTAGATCTATGCTCCATTTTAAAAAATTACATTAGAGGGGTTTAGTAACTATTGCTATTCATATTCTTATTTTTTAAATTTTCTCTTTTTCTTTGTTTCTGTATACAGTGCGTATCAAAAAAAGTTTACACTTAGAAAAAATCCTGTAAAATTATATGTAATATCCTAATGATTTTTCCACATTTTAACATTGGTACAGATCCATTTAAGCAAATGACGATATAACTGTCGAAAAATATTTCCGCTTGAGTGAGTGTCACCACTTACTTTTGAAAAGTTAGTGAAAAATGATTTGCGCAGAACTTGGAAATAGTAATGCGAATGAAAGTAGACCTTAATCATGAAGGACACGTGGAATTTAGCTAGTAAATTGATTTGATATCTTTTACCTTTTTTAAACTTGTTTCCTTGCCCAAAACACTTCGAAGAGTGCATTTCTCCCCATCCCACTCCCCCACAAACCGAGGCAATCTTGATGATATTTGCTTTACACTGAGCTGTGATTTACATGAAATGCCTTTTTAAGGCTTCATTTTCATTTTATTAATCATTGTAAAGCTTGGGAAAAGTGTGGAGAAACAAGTATTAAATGAAAAACGAAATGTAAACCCACTTTAAATGATAAAACCTTAGTCAAAAAATGCTGGAGATGTCTGACATAAACTTTTGTTCAGATTCATTTAATATGTCCTCAGATTCAGCTGGCAGAAAAAGGGTTAAGGTTGTGCTTACTAAGTATTGAAATTTCAATTTGAGTGGCAAAATTGTTCCGAAATGCTTGAATGTATCCATTTAATTTCCATTGACTAAAAGTGCAAGAGAAATGTATGAGAAATGTTTTGCAGGGTAAGTTTGCTTTCGCCTTTCCCCTCGACACAGTGTGAAAACGAGCATTTCTGCGCAAACAGATTTCTGCGAGCTTTACAAAAATGAACACTGCTCACTCAAGTGTAACATTCTGTCAAAACTTTTAGTTTCATTTGATAGATAAGACCCAAACCCAAGATTATATGTGAAAAAATTCCCCACATGTTGTATATTATTTAATTCCCAGGTCTTTTTCAAAGTGTAAACTTTTTTTTGATACACACTGTATATATATATATATATATATATACATATATATATATATATATATAACAAGTTAGAATAAAACAGATGAATTAGAACCTTGTTTATCAGTCATAATTTCCATTTTATCAATGCTTAAAACTAAATAAACAAAATATTACGTTAATATTATAAGCTGATCCATGATATTGATTGTGCATTACTTTCATATTAATTCTGATTCTTATTCATAAATTGAAAATTTTCAGTCTACGAGGTGCCTGTTTGATGTTGTTTTATTAATCAATTCAATTCAATCCAGAGAAAGAAGCTTTTGGTCTATCCAAATCGATGTAATATAGGGTCTAACTTGTTTCCAGTTTCATTGTTTTTATTTAAAACATTATTATCTATTTTGCTACATAATTGGGTTTATTGCCCTGATGAGGAAGGATGCAATGGAATTTAACAGAATTATCAAACAGGCTAGTATGATATACAGTATCAGGATTCAAATCTAAAATAGACTTTGATTACAGACGAAATGTCATTAGTAAGGTCAAAGACATTCTTGCAGATAACAAATACCCTCCACTTAGTTGCTATAGATGACTGAATTCCAGAAAATGTCTTCAAAGTATCTTACAAATAGATTTTTGAATTCTTTTGCACCAATCTCAATAAGATAGTATAGTCACGTATTGTATTACCGGACACTATTATGATTCTGGATGCACATATTACCCTGTTCGGAAACAATTTCGTATCGTAAGACCTCGGCAATTCAATTTCACAGAGCAATACAAAGAACAAGATTGTAAATACAAGGCAAAAAATCCAACTGTAACCTTATTTATCTCTAAAAATGACAGAAAATGCTTTAAATATCATATAACATAGTTTTGCATTAACAATTGATATATTTTCTGATGGATATGGGCCTGATTTGCAGAAATCTAATCTTGTCCGCTCCTTCGATCGAGTGATGTTGTGGGTAATCGTCGACGGCTATAGTTCTCAAGGTACCCATGGGCCATGCGCGAAGTTCACCATGAGTAGAGCCGTCGACGATCGGCAGCGCAGCGCATCGACAGAATTTGATGAGCGTCACAAAACGAAAAAGCAAAATATTGGAAAGAGCCATGGAACATCGTGCAGCTAAGAAGAAAAAATAAAATAAGTTAACAAACACGAATTTATTACCAATATCTGCTCAGATTCGATATGAAAAAACAAAGAAAAACTTAGAATTTATGCATGATGTGATATATGAAGAAAAAAATCATACAAATTCTTTCTAACATCAATATAATGAAGAATATCTTTACCCGCCTGGCGCGCGTCCGGAATCATGATACAATTTGTCACGCACGAAAATAACCGTTTTTCGTGGAGGGGTATGAGACAAGTGCGATGCAAAGAAAATGGTTGGTAAATGTAAAATAATTTTATCATATTTATAATTTTCATAATATTTGGAATAGCAAGTGAAAATTTTTGATTGTATTGTCTCTAGTCGTCATTTTTAAAACACTGAAATAAAGGTGTCCGGTAATTGGATACACTGCCATACACGGGATTGTACAACTCAACTCCCGATGTTTAAAGTTAACACCACCTTTGATCTGTTTTATGAAGCTTTTTTGATAAATAATAGACTATCGAGAAGCTGTACCAGTACCGTACAGTAGTAACTTGTAGTAGTAGTAGTTTATAGATCTGGAAACTTTACTGCAGGAACAACTGTATTTTTCCAGTAGATATTAAAGGTAACTATATTCTATAAAGATAAGGCCTAACTTAATGTTAGGCCTAACATAAAATTTATAAGATGCAATGTTTTGTCTTAGGTCCTACCTGTTTTGAAATGATGTTCTGTTGGCATTTTGCTTAAGTTTAACGTTACTCAAAAAGGGAAAACAAACAATGAACTAAAGTCCCGGTGTGACGTGGTGAACGCACAGGCGAGTAGAATCTATCGGAGACCGGTAGGGGTGGGCGATGGCGATGCTGCGATGGACGAGGTCAACTTCACTGATGAATCTGGACTGAATTGTAATACGAGGCCGGTGGCAATTATGAATTTATATAATAAACTGTGTTTACACGAACCCTGGCCTATAAAATATGCCCAGTCATTCTTTATCTAACATGATTGATTATGCCCAGGCGTTCATAGTCCATCCATCGATGCCCGCATACTGTGCGCATTAGCATGCCTAAACAAACTTAAGGACGGCCGGGTTAAGGTTCCGTAACATAACTAACAACACCGATTCAGTAGAAAGGATGTTCTTTCCCGGTGTTGATCCGCTATACGATCATTGCTTTGTGTGAAGAGCCCTGAAAAGTGGGCGTGGATGATAGAAGATCCTATCCTGGGGTACAAGATTCACAGAATAATTTACATTTACCAACGATTGATTGGTTGCTTGATTTTATTTGTGCTAGTCCTACTTATATCTTGTTGTACGCTAGCTCTCATGGGTATAATGCAATGTCAAACATTCGTACCATTTAACATGTTTAAGGTCAAGTCCACCCCAGAAAAATATTGATTTGAATCAAGAGAGAAAAATCAGACAAGCAATACTGCTGAAAATAGCATCAAAATCGGATGTAAAATAAGAAAGTTATGAGTGACATTTCGAAGTTTCGCTTATTTTTCACGCAATAGTCGATGATGTCCCTCACTATTTCCTTTTTTTATTGTTTGAATTATAAAATATTTCAATTTTGTCAGATTTGACAGAAAATTAGGACCAACTTAACTAGGTGAACCCCCATAATGGGGGCATGGGCGGAAATCGGGGGGAGAAAGGGGACGTGTCCCCCGACCAAAAATAGTAGGGGGACACAATATCAAATGTCCCCATACTATTTTTGGTCTTTTATGATGGATAAAAATGCATCATGCACATTCGAAATAATACATGTATTTTGGACTAAATGACCTTACATTTTGGGTGAAGACTTTTTTTGGGGGGGAGGGGGGCTTGTCAAATTTTACAAAGTGACTAAAAGTAAGATGAGGGGAAGACTTGGAAAATAAAAATCTTTCATGCCACTAAGGCATGAAATTTTCGCTCGCGCTTCGCGCTCGCATTGCATGTTAGTTGATTTTTCAAAATGGATGCTTATATCAAGTTTGGAAGTCAATACACAGTACATTTCACCTCGGAAATCGAACTTTCATTATTTTGAGTAATTTACAAACTGATTTTTAAAAAGTACTCTGTAAAAGTGACAGCTTTATGGTCTGAATATTAACATTTTCTGCTCGCACTGAGCGCTCGCAAATTTCGATTTATTAAGTACCTGTTATTTTTGTGTATTCCATTTAGTTTGAAAAAATAAAGTCCGATTGTCAAGACGTATCGCGCTGGCTTCTCGCTCGCATTTTGATTGGCGATTTATGTATGTTCAATATCGATTTTCATGACAGTTTATCAAAGATTTTGGCTCGACTTTCGCTCGCATTAATGGTTAAACAATATTTTGACTGATGCATTCTATTCATAATTACAAAATTGCTTGAAATGTCCAGTTTGCAGGCCATAATATTATCAGATTTCTCGCCCTCATTAGACAATAATAAAAAACGATATTAATAATTTAACGATTAAATTGCCCCTTTCTTTTCATCTCGTGCTTAAAGAGGAATAAGAAGATAGTCATCATTTTCATATGACATGTCCCAAGGATGTCCCGGTCCTATGTCAAAACTCAAATAACAATGAAAAATATCAGCTCTTTATTAAGTGCGATCCATATCCACCTCACAATTTTCCTACAAAGTGCTTAAATATGTAGTTGAAATTGACTCATTTTCAGATTTAGTAGAAGAGGTGTAGACTGCCTAGATTCTAGGTCTAAAACTGAAACACCTGCATGTTTATTCAGATCATGATTCAACTTGTTCTCTAAATAATTATCCAGTTTCAGACCAATTTTTTTTTGCTCGCGATCCTCTATTACTCATCCTTTTCATCATTTGATTGATTGATTGATTTTATTTGTCAGGTAACTGTGAACAAGTACATGAAAATATGAACAGTAGTGTATACCTTGACAGGATTGCCCATGAAAGCCGAGATGGCTTATTTCCAATGGGGTCCTTACATCAGTAATTGACAACAATGTACATCTATATGAAAAACACCTATAGAAATCTACAAACTACATCAATTAAGTCTAGACCACTAAAATTACACGAAGAATTGTAAAACTTAATATATAAAAAGACAAAAACAAATACGTTTGCCATGAAAACCATTTACGCAAAATATGATTAAAATAATTGTAAAACAGGTTGAGTAAACGATCATTACTTCTCGGTTACATATGAAAATTATACTATAATCAGTTTTTAAATAGCGCTAAATGCATCGTAACTAATACAAGATTCATGAATCGTAAAACCTAAGATATGAAAAAGTACAAATAAGTTTGACATCAAACTTTCACGCAAACAACAAAAGATGATGAAAAAATGTAAAACAAGTTGATTATTAAAATAAATCATAACTAAATAGTTATATATAAGACTACATGATACACATGAAATTAGAAAGAATATTTAACATTACAGAGTGGGGACATTTTCAAAGTGTTGTTTCAATACTCTTTTAAATTGTGTAAAAGTCTTAACCGATTTAACATGATTAGGGAGAGAATTCCAAAAATGTATACCATTATAATAAAATGTGTTGCCAATTTGACCTTTTCTCATAGGTACAACAAAGTTAAACAGACTATTTCTTGTTTCATGCCCGTGAATATTAGATGACCGTGTAAAGTTGAGATGTAATGATATTCGTTTGAATAGAAAATTTTATGAACATGGTGAAGTATAAGTTGTTGCGACCTCAAGTCTATGCGAAGAAGGCCAGCTTTTTCGATTTCATTCTTCCCAACATGTGTTCTTGGGTGTAAGCAAGTAATAAATCTAACAATCTTATTTTGAATAATTCTAAACTTTTTTTGATCAACCTTTCCAAGACTGCAGTACCATGCTGCATTAGCATAATCAAATAAACACTGTATTAATGAAAAGCTTAAAATGCGTCTGGATTTCGTATTCATGCAATTTTGATACCGGTATAGAAATTTCAAGCGAGCATTAGCTTTTTTGACAATAGAGTCAACCATAGATGTACATGAGAGATCACTATTTAATATCAGGCCTAAATACTTCACGGAATTCTGTCTCCTAATTAATTGATTGTTATAGTATATATTGAAATCATCTGTATGCTTAGACCTAGCCCGCGAACAAAACAAAATACTTTCGGTCTTACCAACATGTAAGCTAAGCTTATTATGTGTCATACATTTAACACAATTTGATAATTTTAAGCTAAGTTTTTCACCGATCAGCTTATAGGACTTGTATCAGAATAGAGTAAAACACTGTAACACTGTCGTCTGCATATAAAAGTAATTTACTTTTATTAACACAAAAACACATATCATTGATATAGCACATAAAAAGAATGGGACCTAATATGCTCCCCTGAGGAACTCCACACTTTATAGGCATAGAATATGAGAGTACATTTTGCAACTTGGCGGCGATTTGTCAAGTAAGACCTAAACCAATTTAAACACGCTAAATTCAAACCCATCACTTCTAATTTCTTTAAGAGTATTTCATGATTAACCGTATCGAATGCTCTTTGTAAGTCAAGAAGAACCATTCCAACATAACGGCCTTCGGAAATTTCATTCCTAACAAAATCCAACAAGTGAATTAAACATGTTTCAGTAGAATAACCATTCCTAAAACCAGACTGAAATTCATAAATGATTTTGTATTCTTTAAAGTATTTCTCAATTTGAGAATACACGCATTTCTCCAAAATTTTCGACACTATGCTTAACACACTAATAGGTCTATAATTCCCAACATGAGTTTTGTCTTTCTTTTTGTGTAATGGTGTGACTTTAGCGATTTTCATTTCATCAGGGAAGGTACAAGTTGAAATAGATAGGTTAATAATGTAAGTTAAAGGAATAAAGACGTTTTTTGCACCATCCTTTAAAAATCTAGCAGGAACCAAGTCAAGTCTGGTACTTTTTGATATTTTCAACTTGGATAATTCATTTAATACAAACTTTTCTGTGACAGGAGAAAAATTAAAACAGCCTTTTTGTATACCTTTATTGTCGTAAAGTTTTTTTTAAATTAGGACTGTCGGCCCCAAACTCACTTCTGTCCGTAATGGGGAGCTCACAAGCTAATTTATCGGCCACTGTTGTGAAATAATTGTTAAATTCGTTGGCTATCTTTAGATTATCATGACATAGTTCCCCTTTAATATTAATAACACTTTTCTGAATATTTTTTTGTTTGTTTTTTACACCTAACTCTTTGAAATTTTTCCATAATTTCTTAGAATCATGTTTATTGTCTTCAATTTGATTTTGGAAAAATTTGTCTTTAGCTTTCCTCACTTTCCTTTGTACCACATTTCGCAATAGTTTAAATTTCCTTTCGAGTTCTAAATTACCAATATCCTTTTTCATTTTCCTGAAAGCTATATTTCGTTGTCTTATCAAACCAATAATTTCACTGGTCATCCATCTTTCTGTTCTTTGCTTAATTCTTACTTGTTTTAAAGGTGCACACTTATCAACTACTGACATGAAAATACTTTTGAAGTGTGACCAAGCAATATTCACTTCATTACATTCAAATATAACAGACCAATTGATTTGAGATAAAACTAAATTAAAATCATTTTCACAATAGTTTTTCATACATCGAATGCTTATAGTTCTATGCTGCCCAAATACAGGCCTGATAAGTTTCCTTGAACAATACGTTAAAAAGTGATCACTTAAGCCAATTTCAAAGACACCACTTTGACAAATATTTTCTTCTTTACTACAAATTACATGGTCTATTAATGAAGAAGTGGTAGGTGTAGTTCGGGTGGGTTTTGTTATAAGTTGGCTCAAACCATATAAATTCAAAATATTCTTGTATCTTTTGGTCAGTGCTGATTGTTGTAATAGACAAATATTCATGTCCCCTAAAAGAATAACCTCATCATCTTTTGTTAATATGTCCAATATATCATGGAGAGAATCAATAAAGTGATTGTCTCTGGGGGGTCTGTATACTACACCTAAAGTAATAGGCTTTGTATGTGGTAATAGAATGTCGATCCACAATGATTCAATACCATCAGGTGTAAGATCTTCTCTTAGATTAAATGCGATATCATTTTTAATATAAAGGCAGACCCCACCACCATGGTCGCCTGCACGATCTCGTCTTAATATACAGCGCGTCCCAAAAAAAACTATACACTTTTGAAATGGCCGCCAAATAACAAATCTAGCACTTTGGGTAAAAAGACTCACATATATGGAAAGCCAATGAAGTCAACTTTCAAATGACACCAAAAAGTTGGAAAACTATTCATGCTTGAGCGAGCACTGCCCACTGAAACAAAGGGTATGAAAATTAGGGTGGGCTGGAATTAGCCTTCCAATTTTTGTCAGTTGTTCAATGTTGAGAGGCAAATCCTTTCGAACTTGCAAAGTTAAGGGTGTTGTGATAAATTAATGATCAACCGTGACCAGTTTTGGATGCTTAAGCAAATTTCATTTATCGAATTGAACTTTAATGCATGAATGAACACAAATTACACTTTTGGGGCAGCATTTCAACTTTATCATTTGGATCTCTTTTGGAGCAGCATTTCAACTTTATCATGGGGATCTCAGCAATGTGTTCATGGGAGTCGGCCAGTCGGGAGAATAGGGGGTGAGATAGGCCTTAAGTGGGAGAAGTAGGTTGATGAAATAAGGGTCAACAGAACATTCAGCCACCTCCCCCTCCTTCTTTCCCGCCCTCCCCTCCGGTTGAGAGACTGATGGCTATTGTCATGTACGCAAAGTCCAGAGCACAATGTTGGTTTAATGATTAATTATGAATTAGGCATCAACTTTTTTCCTATCAATCATTTAATCAACAATTTATTAGTAAATCAACTCATTCAATGTGCAATGTGATCAAACAAACATTCATTTTTTTCCAATACATTATTTCATTAATCATCATAATCATTAAATTTTTTGGTAATCATTCAAACTGACCATCAGCCACTGGTCACTTGGCAGTTAAGTTTTGAAAGGCTTCAATCCAGGAGGTGAGACAGAGAGAGAGAGGGGAGGGGGTGGGGGTTTGGATGTGGCGGTGAAGAGGGGAAGGTACATATGATCATTAATTTGTAAAAGGACAAAAAGAAGAGGAATGCCATTTTTATCCAAGTCTTAGCATATCTCGCCCTCTTGCTTGTAACAGGTACATGTACCATCACATTACTCTGACTCTCACGAACACACTTCTGATGTCCACAAGATGAATATGCTACACTAAAATTACAATTCCTGTTCACTCATGCATTACATTTCAATTTAGTAATTCATGAAATATGCCTATTAAAATCAAACTTATCTTACTCATGAATAGCATAACACCCTTAGCTTTGTAAGTTCCAAAGGACTAACCTCTCAAAAAAATGTATGGCTAATTCCTGCCCAGCCTAGCCAAGGTTAGTCTCTCAGGAGTAGAGAAGTGGGGGAGGGGGTAGAGATGGAGGGAGGGTTGCAAATGTTCTGTTGACCCTTATCCCATCAACTTACTTCACCTATCTAAGTCATATTATCCCCTCTTCTCCTGACTGTCATGAACACATTGTTGAGATCCACATGATCCATATGATAAAGCTGCACTAAAATTGCAATTCATGATCACTCATGCATTAAATTTCAAGTTACTAACCTATGAAATTTGCACAAAGAACAAACTGATCACATCTGATCTTTAATTCACCAAATAACCTTCAACTTTGCAAGTACCAAACAAAAAATCTAAAAGAAATTGGAAGGCTAATTCCAGCCCACCCTAATTTGCATACCCTTTGTTTCAGTGGGCAGTGCTCGCTCAAGCATGAATAATTTCCCAACTTTTTAGTGTCATTTGAAAGTTGACTTTATTGGCTTTCCATATCTATAAGTCTTTTCCCAAAAAGTGCTTCATTTCTTATTTGGCAGCCATTTCAAAAGTGTATAGTTTTTTTTGGGACGCACTGTAGAATAACCATCGATATAAATTTCTTCATTATTTATGGACGAATTCAACCATGTTTCTGTAATTGCAATTACTGAAATTCTACTTTCATATAGAGAAGGACGCGTAGTTCAGGAATTTTATGTAAAATGGATCTGATATTTAAATGAACGAAATGCAACCCTTTTGCTTTAACGCATACATTCGTAATTCCGAAGCTTCGTAATTCCGAAGGTTCGGTTATTCCGAAGGTTCGTATTTCCGAAGGTTCGTATTTCCGAAGGTTCGTAATTCCGAAGGTTCGTCAATCCGAAAACGAAATAAGGTTCGTAATTCCGAAGGTTCGTCAATCCGAAAACGAAATAAGGTTCGTAATTCCGAAGGTTCGTTAATCCGAAAACGAAATAAGGTTCGTAATTCCGAAGGTTCGTTAATCCGAAAGCAAAATAAGGTTCGTAATTCCGAAGGTTCGTTAATCCGAAAACGAAATAAGGTTCGTAATTCCGAAGGTTCGTTAATCCGAAAGCAAAATAAGGTTTTCGTAATTCCGAAGGTTCGTTAATCCGAAAACGAAATAAGGTTCGTTAATCCGAAAATTGAATTAGGATCGTATTTCCGAAAATGAAAATTATTCATTTTGGTAACAAACACGGATAATAATAATAATAGCTGGGAGAACAGTTTTCAGAACTGAAGTGGCTTCCCTGGGTAAATAATATAATTTTTATCATTTTAGGCCTACATGAAATTTCCAAAAGTTTGAGCACGTGATTCGCTGGCAACATCTCACAAGGATGCCTTTTTAACAGTGATTTACCAAATAGGCGAATTTTACATTTTCCCCAAAACCGCTTGCTCGCTACGCTCGCAGAAATGAAACGTAATATATAACTTACCAATCAGAGATCACTTAATTTTTTTTGCTCAACTTAATTACTACAAAACACACTACCTCTTTACACAGATGATAATCTTATGGCGAAAATATCCGTTTGCACCAAAATGCCCCTATTGGCCCCCCAAAAAAGAAAATACGTTCCGCCGCCACTGGTTGAAACACGCATCGTCTTCATGGCTAACTGCAAAAAGTTCTTAAAATGTCCCCTTTAGATCAGGTCAGAGCTTATATTTAAAATTTCTGTTCGCGCTTCTTGCTCGCAGTTATTATCTAGTTACATAGGCATCTCGTTTTGAAGATCACAAACATATTGCCCATCATAATGAAAAAAAAAATATAGCTCGCGCTCGCATTATTCAAAAAGGGTTTATCATGTTATTACATATTAAATTTTACTTTATTTTATAAGTATAAAGCTAATTATTGACTGTTAGGACTACCCTTTCAAAAAACAAACAAAAATCAACTTTAAGCTGCCGATCGAGGAAAATATGGCCGAAAAAATTGCTCCCCCCCATTTGACAAAAGTTGGATCCGCCGGGAGGGAGGCAGGGGCAGGGGGCACTTGCACCCCAAAAATGAAATAAAAAACAGGGAAATGCATATTTTTCCAAAAATGGGAAAGGTCTTTTTTTCAAAAATAAATATGCTGTTTTTCATGTTTTCGAAATAAAATACTCTTTTTAAAGTAAAGTTTTCAGGCTGGAATATTGCAAATTTTCAGCTTGCGCTTCGCACTCTCAGTTATCCGATTAGTGAAATATGTATCCTAAAGAGGTCACTAAATTCTTTCTTTAAGATTCCTTTTCTGGTCAGTATGTTTATGCTCGCGTATTGCGCTTGTGTTAATTCTTTAGTTAGATGTACATATTTTTAGTGACAGCAGAAATCTGCTCGGATTGTTAAAAACTTATTTCCATTTTTATTGAAATACCCTTAAGTTTTAGCTTGTGATTCACGCTCGCAACACCTCGCAATAATGCCATTTAAAGAATAATTGACCCCCAAAACGAGTTTTACAACTTCACATTTGATTTTTTTTACCAAGCCGCTCGCTTATTATACTCTCTCCCGAAAAATAAAGGCTAAATATACATTTTGCCATAATAAGAATTCATTTCAAATTTTTTGTTGTTGATAATCTAAAGGTGAAAATATCACCAAAGTGCCCATTTTGACGTATGAGTTTCATTTTTTGGCTTTACCCCCCAAACGAAAATTCGTTTGGCCGCCCTTGCCTTCCCATCCTCATAACAATTGAACGGCAAGTGTCCACCCCCCCCCTTGCCTCTGCTTTCCCGGTTTTCATTTTTCGGATTAACGAACCTTATTTTGTTTTCGGATTAACGAACCTTATTTTGTTTTCGGATTAACGAACCTTATTTCGTTTTCGGATTAACGAACCTTATTTCGTTTTCGGATTAACGAACCTTATTTTGTTTTCGGATTAACGAACCTTATTTCGTTTTCGGATTAACGAACCTTATTTCGTTTTCGGATTAACGAACCTTCGGAACAACGAACCTTATTTCGTTTTCGGATTATCGAACCTTCGGAACAACGAACCCTATTTCGTTTTCGGATTATCGAACCTTCGGAACAACGAACCTTATTTCGTTTTCGGATTATCGAACCTTTGGAATAACGAACCGTCGGAATAACGCCACAAATGTTCGGATTAACGAACCCTTTTTCGTTTTCGGATTAACGAACATCGAGGTATAGGCAATTTACGTGTTTCGAAATTACGAACCTTCGGAATAAAGAACCTTCGGAATTACGAAGCTTCGGAATTCCGAAGTGTAACCAGTATATTCATTTAAAGAGATCTCGAGACATTTACAAAACCTAAAAAAGAGTGTCCCGTTTTTGTCTCACCTGCGAAGCAAAGTGAGACTATAGGCGCCGCTTTTCCGACGGCGGCGGCGACGGCGGCGGTGGCGGCGGCGGCGGCGTCAACATCAAATCTTAACCTGAGGTTAAGTTTTTGAAATGATGTCATAACTTAGAAAGTATATGGACCTAGTTCATAAAACTTGGCCATAAGGTTAATCAAGTATTACTGAACATCCTATTAGAGTTTCATGTCACATGACAAAGGTCAAAGGTCATTTAGGGTCAATGAACTTAGACCATGTTGGAGGAATCAACATCGAAATCTTAACCTGAGGTTAAGTTTTTGAAATGATGTCATAACTTAGAAAATATATGGACCTAGTTCATGAAACTTGGACATAAGGTTAATCAAGTATCACTGAACATCCTGCATGAGTTTCACGTCACATGACCAAGGTCAAAGGTCATTTAGGGTCAATGAACTTTGGCCGAATTGGGGATATCTGTTGAATTCCCATCATAGCTTTGAAAGTTTATGGATCTGATTAATGAAACTTGGACATAATAGTAATCAAGCATCACTGAACATTTTGTGCAAGTTTCAGGTCTCATGATTAAGGTCAAAGGACATTTAGGGTCAATGAACTTTGGCCGAATCGGGGGTATCTGTTGAATTACCATCATAACTTTGAAAGTTTATTGGTCTAGTTCATTGAACTTGGACATTAGAGTAATCAAGTATCACTGAACATCCTGTGCTCATTTCAGGTCACATGATCAAGGTCAAAGGTCAATGAACTTTGGCCGAATTGGGTGTATCTGTTGAATTACCATCATAACTTTGAATGTTTATGGATCTGATTCATGAAACTTGTACATAAGAGTAATCAAGTATCACTAAACATCCTGTGCGAGTTTCAGGTCACATGATCAAGGTCAAAGGTCATGTAAGGTCAATGAACTTTGGCCATGTTGGGGTTTTTTGTTGAATAACCATCATATCTCTGTAAGTTTATTGGTCTAGTTCATAAAAAGTGGTCTAGTTCATAAAAAGTGGTCTAGTTCATTAAACTTGGACATAAGAGTAACCATGTATCACTGAACATCTTGTGCGAGTTTCAGGTCTCATGATTAAGGTCAAAGGTCATTTAGGGTCAATGAACTTTGGCCGAATCGGGGGTATCTGTTGAATTACCATCATAACTTTGAAAGTTTATTGGTCTAGTTCATTGAACTTGGACATTGGATTAATCAAGTATCACTGAACATCCTGTGCTCATTTCAGGTCACATGACCAATGTCAAAGGTCAATGAACTTTGGCCAAATTGGGTGTATCTGTTGAATTACCATCATAACTTTGAATGTTTATGGATCTGATTCATGAAACTTGTACATAAGAGTAATCAAGTATCACTGAACATCCTACACGGTGCGAGTTTCAGGTCACATGATCAAGGTCAAAGGTCATGTAAGGTCAATGAACTTTGGCCATGTTGGGGTTTTTTGTTGAATAACCATCATATCTCTGTAAGTTTATTGGTCTAGTTTATAAAAAGTGGTCTAGTTCATTAAATTTGGACATAAGAGTAACCATGTATCACTGAACATCTTGTGCGAGTTAGAGTAGTATTCAAAGTCAGCACTGCTGCTATATTGAACCGCGTGATGCAGGTGAGACGGCCAGAGGCATTCCACTTGTTAGGTCTAAATCTCGAATTTTTCTGCTCGCACTTCGCTTGCATCAATTGGTTGAGCAAGGTTTCCACTTTGGCGAGTTGGAGTTGCGAGTCATACCCGAGCTGCGCGAGCTCTAACTCGCCTTAGCTCGCACAAGCTCGCGTGAAATTTACATTTTTTCCTGGAATTTGCTTCAGTGACAAACGACTCAACATCGAGTTCACTACGCTCGCTGAACGAGTGAACCGAGCGCGAAACGAGTCAGGGCGAGCTTAGTATGATCGAGTTGCAGTAACCTTTTACAGGTATCACAGGTTTAATTCATTCCCCATAGACTCATGTGTTAAATTGGCACTTTAAAAAATTCATAAAAAATAAGGATGAAATTCGGGGGTCGAATGTTTACTACCAGTGGATAGGATATATATCTGGCAATCCATATCTGATCAGAAAAGGGTCCCTCGACCGGCTCATTTAAAAAATAAATTGGCGTGTTTGAAGACACCTTCGGGGGGAGCAGATCACTGATCTCTATAGAGATCAGTGGAGCAGATTCATCACCTCAAACAGCAAAATAGCCCTAATCCTTCTGCCACTGAAAATATAGTCCAAAATTGGTGATATTTCTTCCCAATTTAGGAAAAAGGAAGTTCAGTAATTACCAAAAATAGAATCAGTGTTAGATGGACAATCATATGCATACACTTTGTCAATCAGCCATATCAAAAAAAAAAAAAAAATAGCAATGGGTTGGCTCGAATGAATATCTATGGCCTGCCACTAGTGATTAGGCCCGTGTAACCTACACAGGCTAAAATTTCCTTAACCCCGTACTATAGAAATAGGTGGGGCTAAATTGCCATTTAGCCCCACCTATTACGGGGTTAAGCTTAGCCCACTTTTTTTACACAGCATTTTTGCAAAGTCGGCTAACCCCACCTTTAGTACGGGATTATTTGGCCCTGCAAAAAGCAGGGTTATCCCAGCAATTACGGTGCTAAGAGCGATATTACGGGGTTAAGATAGCTAGTGTAAAACGAAAGTGGGCTAAGCTTAACCCCGTATTATACGTGGGGCTAAATGGCAATTTAGCCCCATTTTAGCGTGTGTAAAAAGTGTACGAGTGAAGTACTTGTACTACGAATGATCGACAAAAAGCACCAGTCCGGGGTTAGCGAGTTTCGTGTGTGAAAAGCAAGCATTCCTTATCCCAGCAATAACAATTCGGCATCACGGTGTGAAAAGGAAAAAAAAAATAGTACGGGGTTAAGGATAGTACGGGGTTAGCGATAGTCCGGGGCTAAAATCCTGTGTAAAAAGGGTACTAAAGCGAGCTATGAACGAGTTATCAAGATTTTGTGATAAGAGTTTCATACGACCAAGGGGCGGGATATGCACATTTTTGGCACTCAAAGATGGATGCCGGCGGCGGCGTCAACACCAAATCTTAACCGAAGGTTAAGAGTTTTGTTAAGTACCGAAGGTTAAGTTTTTGAAATGGCATAAATTTCAACATGCTTTCAATAAGTCATAAGTAGTGTGATATTTTAATATGATACATAATAATTTGTTAAAGATTATGAGTTTTAACCAAAAATGAAGACAGATATATGGAATTTTAAATTTTCAATAATTTTGCTAATTGAATAGTCAAGTACAAACACCGCCTGAAACAATTATTATACTGGGCAGCCTGAATAAAAAAAATGAACTTTTTATCAATCAGAAGGAGCATTGCCCCTAAATTTTTCCTTTTTTATGAGAAATCTTTTAATAAGGAGTCATTCAGGACAATATAATTAAGTAACCTCAATATATACAATTGGGAGCGATATGTTATAATTTTTTCATAATGGGAAATGTACAAGTGTTTACAGCATTTTTACGAGCTGAAAAACTTGAGGTTTTGTGTGAAGTTATATTTAGGGAATTAATTGATGATTTCCAAACACTATTTAAACAATGAATGAATAAAACTTTGTGTAAATTATGGGGCTAAATTGTTATAATTTTTTTTAATATAAAATGAATATCTACATGATATATGTCACAACTGTCACTTGTAATTCCACATTTTTTTACTCAAGAAATGCGGTTCTACTTTTTCAAACCCATCTGCATTTCATGAAACCATATGGTTTGTCTTATTTTCTAGATTTATTTCTAACAACTTGAAAAAAGTAAGGAGTTTCAATACTGTATATAAAAAATAGTGATCATCAAGGGAAGTCCAAATAGATGATCATGATGATTGATATGTATTTTTTTTTTACATCTTATAATGATTCCACATTAGCATGCAAGAGGAAGTCATCTTCCAGGCTAGGTTGAAATAGTTTTTGTTTCATGTTCAATGAAAAAAAAATTAACCTGCTCTGATCAGTGAAAATCACCAGTTTAGCTAAAAGGATTCACAAAAAAATAAGCCTACATAAAATTAATGAAAATGTTAAGAATCACCTATTTCATGTTCTATGGAGATAAACAAAGTACTTTTTCAGTTCACTCTATGTTGAATCAATTAAATGAATTTATATATGAATACTATTTATGGTTTCTGAATCCAAATCCTGCAATTAAATGCATTATTATATTGTGTGTCGTACGGGACAACTTTTAATAGGACAATAATTGAAAAATGAAGGGCAGTAATTAGATCCTTATGGGATAAATCGATCACCCATGGGTCAAACAAAGAGAAACTGATTTTGTGAAATTGCATCATCAAAAATAAAATTGTAGGAAAAAAAAAACATTGTCATGTGTCGTACGGGACATTGCCAAAAAATAGGTTCGGAAAAATCAGGGCTGCCCCCATTATGGATCATGAAAATGTTGAAGATATTAGTTGGAACCATCAATGATATATTATTCTATTGACCTGCAATATTTTAAATCTTCTCTTGCTTTGCAAATAATTGTTTCAGGCGGTCTTTGTCCGTGACTATTCAATGAGCAAAATTATTGAAAATTCCATTGTTCCCCCCAATTAAAATTATATCTGTCTTCACTTTTGGTTAAAACTCATAATTTTCATAAAATTTAGGTATCATAGTAAAATATTAGATTACTTATGACTTATTGAAAGCATGTTGAAATTTATGATATTTTTGAAGTTCTAGTGTGGAATCGCCCATTTCATTTTTTGGCAGATTTGACAATAACGACCAACTTGACAGAACCATCAATGTTAAAACAATGGTAATACCAAATGTTTAGGTAGGAATAAAACTTTAGTTTCATAGGACAACAGGGAAAAGATTGGAATATATCATATTTTACATAATAAAATACAAAAGAAATAGTGAGTGATGTCATCAGTTCCCTCATTTGCATACCGGCCAGAAGTGAATATAACTCTTGTGAATCAAGCGAAACTTTGAAATGCCATAACTTTCTTATTTTACATCCGATTTTGATGAAATTTTCAGTGTTATGCTTGTTGGAATTTTCTCCTTTTCAAGTCACTTTTTTGTTGGGGTGGACTTGTCCTTTAAAATGACATCCATTTGAAGTGAAATTGATGAAAGCCCCCTTATAAAAAATAACTTGGCGCCATCCCAGATAAAATGCATCAGAGTGCAATCGAATGACCCCCAAAATGTTTAAAGGTGATACGTCAGTTTGGCTTGCCGTAAAAGCATTTTTTCTCAATGCCGACGGTGGACCATTCGTATCGCACCTTCGTATCGCCCGAATCAGCTTTGTGAAACAGTTTAGCGTTCTTACGTAGAGCAACGGTTCTTCCAAAGACCATTTTATGAAACGGATCCCAGGGTTATTACCATATTTCCAGTTCAGTGGTTATTGCAGCAAAGATTCATGATTTCATAGGGGAAGCACTCATTCTATGAAAAAGGTTATGATATAACCTTGTTCGATCTGTTACTACTCCCTGTGTGGCAACCGCGTAGCCAGGATTTAATTTTGGAGGGGGCGGTAATTGCACGAGAAGCGCGCTCGGGGGGGGGGGGGGGGGGGAGTTTTCCCTTCCCGTGCGGAGCGCGAAGTTTTTGATATCTCATCAAATTCAAATCAAAAGAATGCGTCTCTAGTACCCTTATCAACTCGAATATTGACTTGCTGTGATTAAAAAAAATAGTTTTCTAAAGAAATTATAAGCGCCCCCAAAATTGGAAAAGATTGAAGAATATTAAATAATTCCTCTTACCGCGCGAAGCGCGGAAGCTTAAAACATTTTATAAAAATACAGAAGATAAATGATAGGCCTACAATTGTGCCTATATACCTTGGTCACATCAGATTTGATTGAAAAAGTTTATCCACATTAAGAAGACGGGTATATAAATGAAGGAAATATGCCCTATTCCTTCGCGAATGGTATTGAAGCTCTGAATTTTAGAAATTTTTCTGGAACTTTAACCTGTTCTAATTTTGATATTTCTTAGATTATACAATATATAGTTCAACTTTAAGAAGAAAAGCGAGCTCAAAATGTGATAGGGATGAGTGCAAGCTAGAAGAGGTACTTTTCCTTTCCTATGCTCGCGAAGCACGGAAACCTCTGTGATTTATTTTGGAAGAAAAAAAATATGTAATTTCGCTCATGAGCGCTTCCTTTTGTTTAGAATATCTTCAGTGATAATCAAAATATCAGATCAATGGCGCAAAACAGGAGATGGACGTGCAGCGATATAGAATAAAGTTTAATATCGTACATACTTTTGTATATAGCGCATTGCACGAACTTAATGCCACCCCCTTTGAGCAGATACTTTGCCGAAAATTACTTGCTGAAAAGCAGAAGAAAATATTGGGAATTGGGAGTGATGGTAATGTTTATACCCGCTCCGAACAGAAAAATCAAAATTATGTGTCAATGCAAAATGAAAGAAAAAAAATACTATTCATACTCTTTACACCCATGTATACTTTTTAACTTATGGCAAGAATATACGATTCCCATAGCCGGGATGGGTAAATATGGAGTAAAAAAGGTGTGGGAAACAAAAGGGAATGGAAATTTATAGTTTTCCGCGCGGAAGCAAAATATTTTATGAAAAGAGAACGTTCGATTGGGTTTTCATTCTTTTGACCCCAAAAGAAGAGTTAAAAACAAACAACAAAGCTATATATTTCTTCCCTTTCCTTCTTTCGCTTTTTCTCCTTTTCCCCCTTCTTTTTTCTGTTGAAATAAGGTTTCCAATGTTTGGCTGTTTTCTCTTTTCCTTTGGGACAAATGTTTGATTTTTTTACACTGTCAGTTCCATCATTATAGCTATTCATCATTACTTAGGTCTTAAGTAAATTTGATTCTTCAAATGATTTTTTCTTAATTAAAAATGTAGATTGAAAAGTGACAATTGTCTTGTCATATTACTTTCCACCAATAGAGGGCGTACACAAAATATGCCCAAAATTAAGTTTTCGAGCGCTCTGGTGAATACAAAAATTACTCCTAAGTTACTAATGAAAAATAAATTGCAACTGAATGGAAACAAGTATTTTTGGTCACAAAATTGATATTTCAATGATTTTTTTTTAATTGTGCTGTGTACAGCATTGGCATACCATAGTCCTACCTATAAATTCCCCACAGGCTGGATGGTAATGAACCCTTGAGTGGGGGAAGGTTAAAATCATGAGAGCTTGTGAAAACACTCGTCATAAATATTCATTAGTTGGGCTGATGATGTCACATCCCCACCTGTTCTTTTTGTCACATCCCCACCTGTTCTTTTTTATTTCATTATATGAAATTAGGTTTTTTTTTCGAAATTTTTCTTCCAAGAACTAGAAAAATTGGATTGACAACTGATTTAATGCATTAGATATTTATTGCTGCAACTTATTTCAGTAAAAGGGTGACATTTTACTCACACAAGTATAAAATAATGAAAAAAAATATGATTTTATGCAATAACATAAGAAAACGGAAAGAGGTGATGTGACATCATCAGCCCACCTAATGAATATTCATGACGACTGTTTTCACAAAATATTGCCAAAATTTAAACTTCTATAACTTTATTATTTGTTATCCGATTTTGATGAAATTTTTGGCATTTTGCTCACTGAATTATACTCTATGTATTAAGATAAATATTTTCAGCCTGGAGTATCCCTTTCCCTTTAAGGTCCAATTAACTCTTGCCACAATCATTCCTATTCAGTCCACTCACGACATCTCTTTTTTTTCTTTCCGCATCTCTCACCATCTATCTTTGATTCAACTTTCTGTCCATCGATCTCTTGTGTTTCAACTCTCCGTTTCTTTTATTTGAATATTCCATTGCAACATTGTCCAATCTGTCTCTCATAATGAATCTTTGTTTAAACTTATCATTCAGCATGTCCCTCTTCCATCTGAATGGTCTATTCCAACCCCACATCCTCTATTATCAAAATTTTATCTTACCATTAAGTGGCTGTGAAAATTTCTCTTTGTTTATTCAAACCACATGTAGATGAATTCTTGACTGTACCCAGTCAAAATTTATGCACCTGCCATTGCTATATAGGAAATATACTTCAATCCCAACTTGTCAAATTTTTGCCATGATATAGGCAATACATATTTTCATATGTCCACTTGATAATTATCACAAAAGATGCATTTTATTTTTTTGTTTTAATTTAGTTTTTTTTCTGAATTTTATTAATGCTTATTTTGAGCATATTCAGTTAAACAAATTACTGACCTACAATGTTATTTAGGGACTCTGCACTTCAAACATATTTTCTTTATGCTTAGTTCCTACTGTGTATTATTTTTTTTATTATCAATGTAACATTTTTAAATCTATTTTTGTTATGCATGGTGAAAAATAAAACAGAGAAGATAACTTATCTCGTCATGTTGACATACAACTTTTCATGAGACAATTTGCCATCTTGACAAGTCAATGGCACTTTCACAAGACATGCATTATATAAATATAAATCACTTATTCCATTTGGCTGATAAGCAATCTTCACATTCAGAAATGTAATTTTTTTGCTATCATCCATAAACAACACTTCTCTTATGTAGGTTATCATACAGCTTGCATCATAGCCAATTATCAACAAAATGAAAATACGTGTATTGATTTAATGAAGGAAATTTACTAATGAATTTACTTTTGTTTGATATTGCAAAATTTTTGTGAGAGAAATAATGAAATAAATGAGCACATATGATATTGGGGTAATTCTGTGTGTATTCATAAAAACACCCCAAACAAAAGTAGGCCCTTGGGGGAGCCAGTTACATTGACGAGGGGATACCATGCGCGACCAAAAAAACAAGTAAAAAGGATGTCCTTTTCACGATAGGGCACGTTTCGTATTTGCGCGAGGTGTAGAAGGTGGGGTCGTATTTTAAACCAAATAAGGCAAAGCCGACGACCAAAGGACCCGTAACAATAAAACATTCCTGTACTTGTTTAGGGGTTCATTTCAGGGAATATTTGCCAAGAGTATCGTTTTGTTTCCAATACTTATTGAGGGTATAGGGTTTCACACGCCAATACTTGTCAAGGGGTGCATTTTCAGAATATGGAAATTACGTGTTTAGGGTGCTTTTTTCGAGACCCTATGGTCGCGCATGGTATCCACTCGTGAATGGAAGTGGCCCCCCCGGGAGTAGGCCCTGGAGTATACATAAATAGTAGAGATATGAATAATCATCCAGTAATGAAAGAAGATCTATCAACAGAAGGCATCATGCTCAAACTTTATATTGAATATACAACATGCATCACAATCTGTTGATTTGTTGATACAGACAAAACTTTCCTAGCTCATTTTAAAGCTGAAATTTGTATACTCTCTCTGTACAGCACCTCATCGATCGGTCCATCAATGTCCTCACGTTGTCCAAGGTACATCAAAATGCAACATGTTAACTCATCATGTCAAAGCCCAAAAGGCAGGATATCCACTGATCACCATGGTAACTTCATCTTTTAGTTTCACTTGCATCCTTGTTTTCCTTTTTACATGGCAAGGGTGCATTATCTTCCCTCAGAAGATGTTCATGAATTCTCAGTGCTGATGAGTTTTGGGAAAAAAAAAGAAAGAAAATAAACATGATATAAATATACACATAAGACACAAATAACCATGGAGATATGGTTTGGTTGCTGGTAAGGTTACCCCTTACAAGGGTGGATCCAGCCTTCACCAATAGGGGGGGGGGGGGGCGGAATTTTTTTCAGCCATATTTTCCCTGATCGGCTGCTTGAAGATGATATTTTTTTTTTTGAAGGGGTAGTCCTAATAGTTACTTTTTAGCTTTATTCTTATTAATGAACATAAATATATAGTATCATACTCTGTGGAATGGAGAATAAGACTGCTGAAAGACCTTTGAAAGACCATGAATTTTGGTTGATCTTTCAGAGGTCTCTCAATGAACCTGCAATGGTCTTTGAGGTCTTACACAAGTCTTGACCAATCTTTCAGTGGTCTTCGTGGTCTTCATGGGCTCCAAAACTTTTTTGAAACGGTTCAAAACAGTCTTAAATTGGTCTTACAGGAAAATGGTCTTTCAGCAGTCATTCAGCGGTCTTTTGATGAACTTTTAAAGGTCTTAATATAGCCTTTCAATGATCTTTCGGCAGTCTTTAAAGATTTTTGCGGAGATCACTGTAAGACTCATAAGAGATCATTGAAAGATAATTGAAAGACCATTGAAAGGCCAGGCAAAAGTCCATGGAAAGAATTCTGAAAGATCGCTTGTTGCATAAAATATCTCTAAAAGACCATTGAAAGATCTCTATAGGACTAGTCTAAGACAAGTAAGACAAGAAATATCCATCAGTCTTTCAGAGTTCTTTGAGGGGTCTTTCTGAGCCATTCCACAGAAATGACAAATTTCAGTGATCTTGAAGACCACTGTAAGACCTCACCAATTTTAAGTCTTTCAGTGGTCTTTCAATGGTCTCCGTTCTGTGGAATGGGAGCCTGGCGCGAAGCACGAGCTAATATTTTTTTTAAATCTTACATATATTTTCCCAAAATTTGAACATTCTGGGCAATGTTTGTTATCCTGAAAAAGATGTGTATGCAACTAAATAATTACTAGGAACGCGAAGCGCGAGCAGAAATGAACTGATGGAAAAGGTACCCATTAAAGACTGCATGCAGTTAGCCATGAAGATGTTCCATGTTTTAACAAATCAAATAATGCGAGCGCGAAGCGAGAGCTGAAATTTTTTACATTTTTACCCAAAGATCGGAAATTCTAAGCATTTTTTATAACTTAAACAGAATATGTATTTAACTAAACAATCGATGTCAGAGCGAAGCGCGAGCGGAAAATTTTGAGATTCAGACCTACTGAACGAGACACTCTATTCATGTTTTGTAAATCATGAAAAGAATGAGTAATAGGGGATCTCTCTACATTAACAATGCGAGCACAAAGCGCGAGCAGAACATTTTTTATATTGTGATCTGAAACTGGATGATAATGTCCTTAGGACTTGTCATCAAAATTATGAAACTGAAGACTGTCTATCTATTCCTCTTGCTAAGTGCGAGATGAAACGTAAGGGACAATTCAATCATTAAATTAATATCTCATTTATTAATGCCTAAGGGCATGAAATCTGATGGTCTAAAAACTGGACATTTCAAGCACTTTTGTAATTGTTACTAGGATGCACCAGATATCATTAACCATTAATGCGAGCGCAAATTGCGAGCCTAAATGTTGTATACACTGTCATGAAGAGGGGATTTTAAAGTAATTTGTTGTATAATCAATATTGAGACATACCGGTACATAACTCGCCAATCAAAATGCGAGTGTGCAGCGCTAGCTGATACATTTTGACAATCAGACCTGAAAACGGATATTTTGAAATCTTTATGGAATACACAAAAATAATAGGTACCTGATAAATCAAAAACTGTTTTGTAAATTAACTTGATATTTAAACTCGATATTGAACAAGATATGTAAATCACCTAAAAGGCAATACGAGCGCGAAGCGAGAGAAAAAAATCTTAAATAGTGACATGAAAGATTTTCTTAATTATTTTTTTAAGTCTTCCCCTAGCTCATTTTATTTCATTCACTTGTCTTCTTCCTCTCATGTTTCCCCCTTCTTTTTTCTTCTCTCTCTTCCCTTCTTTTTCTTTCCTCTTTCTCTCTCTTTTTTTTGCTCTGCCAATAGGGGGGGGGGGTCCAGGCCCTGTTACATATAAGAAGAATTGTAAGAGCAATTACATTCATTTATGATAAAGAACATTCCAGAATATCATTGTAAAAGCTTTTGTTATGCAGGCCTCGCCTATTTAAAGGCCAAGGAGTTTTATTTGTGAATGGAGGCTGCCAAACAATAGATTGCTACACAATAGGATTCCAGTGGACAATATGATTAGCTATGTTGTTAATTTCGATGAGGTCATTCAAGAATGTTTTAGAAATGTAGAATGCTCCAAAAAGAAGAATATTGTTTTAAAAGACAATACCAGAAGCCTCTAGAATAGTGAATACTAGAAGGATCTAGAATAGTTGTAATTAGTATATAAAGCTGGCAGATTCTTCAAAGACATCATATCATACCAGATCACTTCATCAGATCAGAACTCAGAGTTTCATGCCAGACTTTATTTCCATCTGGAATATTTATCTTCTGTGGAATAATTTACCCGCTATCTCAATGAACTGTTTGCATTTATTTTGAGAGAGGAATTCTCAGTTCTCATAGAGATCATCAACCCGTTTAATGAATGCTTTTCAACCCATGGATTGCTGAAATTGACTGTTAATCATCAGCAACATCGTCTTCACGGACATTTCAACTCGTTACAGAGACTCTTAACTCTTGTTATTCATCGTGCTTCAACATCAGTTTCATCATCGCCATCATTGTGAACTTATCTTCGCCAGCCAACTTGGATTAACACTGGATTTTACTTTGGATTCAACTTTTATTATCGCAATCTCCAGAGACGTAAGATCAATATTTATTTATGTTTTATTTATGATTGTTAATGTATAATTAATTTCCTGTAATAAAAAAGGGAAATCAATTTCAAATTATTTTACTTGTTATTTGTTGCAGTATCGTAACAAATATTTTTGGGGGCTTGTCCGGGAGTCGAACCCGGGACCTCTCGCAAGCCCCCTTCTTATATGTAACAGCCCCTCGGGCCCCCCTGGATTTGCCTATGCCCCTTTATCAATCTCCCAATTTATTCACATATATGGTAAACACTTGTTGTGTTTAGTGTGAGGATTTCATTATCTTCCAAGTCTAATGGAAAAAATCCAAATAAATTATAATCACCATTATTAAACACCAAATACTTTATATAATTGTTTGAGTGTACTTACAGTATTTGCCATTTTCCTTGTGAATACCTTGAGCAACAGATGTCTTGAGCAATAATTGAACATCTTCACCTGTCTTCAATAACTAGTAGAGAGAAAAAATGAATACATCAAATCCAAAAAGAGTACACTTTCTTTTGAAATGTAACAGATAAACAGAAAAAGCTAATTGCTTAGTTAACATTCATAATGTGATAAAATAATCAATTATCCAAGAGAACCATTCACTTCAATCATTTGGATCCTCCTTGCCAATAAAGAATGATCAATAGCATGCTAGAAAACACTGTAATGCTATACATACAAATATTTATATATTCTTTCAAAATTAGGAATAAAAAACAGTATTGGCAATGTATATCCATGCTGGTCTGTGAAAGGCTATGATAGTGATACATACATGTACATGTATGAGAAATTATATAACTGAAATAAAATTCACCATGTCATGGAAAATCATTTTTTAAAATTGAAATAGCCCATTGTTCAATATACAGTGTGTCCCACAAAAAACGAAACCGAGATCCAGTGATGGTTTATCATAATTTAATCATAAATACAATTGACAAATGACACACCAATTTAAAGCTTAGAATCTCCTCTTTCATCTGAAATTATTTCCAATATTCCTCATTCATGCATAAGTGAGCAAAAACAATTTGAAGAAAGGATACCAAAAACTCATTTGGCAGGGGGTATCTGAATTTCAAAAAGAAAATCACATGCCTAAAAAGTTTAATATCTGCTCTTCATTTGATACCTTAATCACATAAAATGGTCAAGAAGTAAAAAAGTTATGTTCCCTCGAAACAATGCTTGTTCATAATTTCATTAAATAAATGCCTTTTCACCGTCTATGCATGGCTGATTGTCAACAGAATGGAGTGCCGAGTGAGTCTGGACCTTAGCCTGTAAAACTTCTTCATTTTATGAAATTATTGAAATTCAACCCTTATTTCAAATATCCAGAACTTTGTTTTTTCTTGACCATTTTTTGTAATTGAGGTATCAAATCAAAGAGCAGATATTGAACTTTTTGAAAATGTGGTTTTCTTTTAGAAACCCAGATACAGCCCGCCAAGTGACTTTTTGGTATCCTCTCTTCAAATTATTTTTGCTCACTCATACGTGAATGAGAAATAATCTAGGTAATTTCAGATGATGGAACAGATTCTAAGCTTTAAAGTGGAAGGTCATTTGTCTATAGTATTTGTGATTAAGTTATAATAAATCATCGATAAATCTTGGTTTCGTTTTTGTGTGGGATGCAATGTATATCTCGAAAGACAAAATTTACCCAAACAGTCTGCAAAACTTAAGAAAAAATAATATTGTGATACTTATGAATATATGTACCTTCTTTAAAGCCTTGGGATCAGTGACATCCTTATTTGATTTGAATTCATCCCGAATCCTTAATTTTGCAGCTGGAAGAAAAATTCAAACTCAAGTTTGAGACAAAAGTTGTGAAATATCAGCCACACAAAATTCAAATAAACACAAAACAAAAGACCAGCCCCAATAAAAAAACTTTCTTTAGCAGAGGCATTGATCTGGTGGGGGGGGGGGGCTAGGGGGGCAATTGTCCCACCAATGAAAATATTTGGGTGGCAAGAATATCGTTTTGTCCCCCCCCCAAAAAAAAAAAATAAAAATAATTCCATAAGTGCAAAAAAAAATCTGTTACACACAAATCAGCAAATTAACCAAACATACATGTATTAGTTTTTACATTCCATGTAAGTAGACACCCTAGGCTTCAAATTTCAAGTTTAACCAATCAATGAAGAATATTCATTTTTGGCTAGGTACATATCCAACAGGAGTAAATCTGTTGTTGTTTTTTGCTGCCTTTCACCTACAAATGACCAAGATACATGATCCTAAAGAGATGTAAAATTTGTATGAAAAAGTGCATCTTTATGTAACTTTTTTGATATACACTAATAAAAACGTCCGTAAATTCACCATTTTTGGTATTCTGTCATATCTCATAGCCATTTCAACATATCACTTTGTGTTTTTTGCACTTTTTTAAACAGAGCTTGACAACATTTCAAGTTAAAAACAACCTTGAAAATGTGTCACGCGATTGACGCCAGTCACAAAAATACATAGTTTAGTTTACTAAAAGTATTCTAAAGGCAGTATAATTTGTAATTGATAAAAAGGAGCATACATGTATGCATGTAGTCCTAAATCAAACCATGGACCTACTGGAGTAGGTCCATGATCAAACCTGCAAAGAATATTGCCAACTGGAGACCCCTTCATTATGAAAAAAAAAACACCCTAAAGTGCGGTCACGCGAGTCACATTAATAAAGATTTTCAGGGTAAGTCACGCGATTCACATATTATAAAATGAGCAGCATTTTTGGGAAATAGGTTGATTGTAAATTTTTAGGTAGATGTCAAGTATTTTGGCCTGAATGATTACTTTTATTTAGAAAAATATTGTTGAATGCTTTATGCTATAAATAATACATACAGGTGTATGGGATTACAATATGTAGTCTCACATGTAAACTTTCATGTAAATACATGTAACAATACGTGAATTCAAAATTCCTTTGTTTTATTTAAAGATAAAGTGGATGAAAGTAACCAAAAATATTCAGTTTGAATGAATTTTGGCCCCTTTCACTGTATAAAATCATGACAATTTGCTCAATTTGTAGTTCAAAATGATACTTGTCACACAAGTCAAACTACTGTGTCACATTTTCAAATGGCCATCGACTCAAAACAATAAGTCAGACATCAATGAATTTTTAACATACAGTAATAAATAAATTTCATCAAAATCTGGTGATTATCTTCTTAGGAAATTAGTAAGCAGGTCAGGAATCTTCAATAGTGTCATGTCACGCAAGTCACAAAAAACAAATTGAAATATCTCCTACAAAAACTACTACAAATTCAAAATTTTTGTACGACAATGTGTATTATTGATTGAAATAAAAAGGAAAAAAAGTCTGCAATATACAATTTAGGGTTTAGGTTGGTAATTAATCTTAAGAAGTTGAAATTTTGTGTCAATATCACAGGAGTCACAATCTAATGGCTGATTTATAGTACAAAATCATGCGCGCTCCACATTTATTTATAAACCTATTTTGTTAATGATTACAAAAAGTGCCCAGAATTTCCTTTTCTTACGTTGGAATGACAAAATCTTATGCTCACGATTAGCACTCGCATTATTTGATTGTTGAATTATGTTTTGTCTTCATGGGTAACTGAAAACAGTCCTTAACATGTCCCTTTTCAGGCCCAAAGCGTATATAAAAAAATTCACACTTGCACTTCGCTCTCGCAGTAATTACTAAGTTACAAACACATCTTGTTCAGGATCACAAACACTGCTCAGAATGTTCAATATTTATATATATGTAGATATAATATGTGTGAGTTTGTTTGTTTTGTGCGATTGAGCGCCTTTGTAATGTGGATTTGTGACTCATGATTTTGCCCCTCCCCCATCTGAAAAATGGATGGATGCCCCTGGTCTATGTCACTACCCTGTTTTGAAAATAAGAAATAATTACCTTCAAGAGCTTTGACATCTCCAAGAAAAGTGCTTTGACTTGTTCTCTGCAGCAACTTATACAGAGATAGGACCTATGATTAAAATGAAAGATAAACAAATTTTTTGTGTATGCCGTCTATTGGTGGAAAATAAAATTGCAAGAAAGTTTTCATTTTTCATCCTCTACTTTTAATTTAGACAAAATAATTAATAGAATTCAATTTACTTGAAAGCCAAGTTATATGATGACTTGAAAGTCAAGTTATATGATGAATAGTTGTAATGGAAACTGACAGTGTCAAAAAACAAACATTTGTCCCCAAGAACAAGAGAAAATAAGCCAAACATTGCCAACCTCTTTCCCCACACAGTGAGTATTATAACTATTACAGAACCTTGTTCTTTGGATGATTTCAAGTACGGTGTAGAAATCTGGTATTATGACAACACCAACACCAGCCACAACAACCGTACCTGAAATGATGCTGGTGTTGAGATTGACCTTGGAAAATATGACGTATTTCCAAGAGTTTGTGTTGAGCGCCGGTGTTGAATGTCATCTGCTGAACCGAGGATCACAGCTGATGTTGACGATCTACAAGTACGGTATGTGTATGTGTAATTTCCCCATTCACCAACACCAAACCCCAGGGATTGGGAAAATCTTGATTTCAAGTTCGGTTTTGTTATTGGTGTTGGTGATTTGAAGCAAACGAACAGGCTGCGAACAGGATGAAACATCCCTGTAAATTATATTTTTACAGTTATGATGAGAGCAAATCATTAAAGGGATACTCTATGCTGAAGTAAATATGACTTGAACATATAAAGAAAAACAAGTCAACAAAACACTGAATTTTTTCCATAAAATTCGGACAATAACAAAGAATGGCATTTTAAAGATTTTTGAATTTTCTGGTGAAACAGTTCATGGCGTGTCTTCATGAATATTCAATGAGAAAATTGATGTCATATCCCCACTTGTTCTTTTGTATTTTATTATATGAAACTAGGTTTATTAAATTTTTTCCTCTAACTCAGCCACCAAGGACTAAAAAGATTGGATTGACAACTAACTTAGTGAATTAGGTATTAATTGCTGCAACTTATTTCATTCGAAGGGAGGCATATTATTCACAAATGTATGAAATAATGAAAAAAAATATATGATTTACTCCCTTCACCTTTACCCTAGATTCTGGAAGAGTGCTGTGGATCCCAGCAGTCAGGCTACCAGTTCTGTGCCATTTCATGTAATAACATAGTCATAAGGAAAAGGAATGTGGGGATGTGATGTCTATGGACAATTACACGCAATAGATCCTGCTCGAAATTTGACGGAATAAAGCCATATTTTGGTATGTATTTCCACTCCCTCATCATATTTGTTCGATAATTTTGGGCTAGATATTACTATTCTGAATCTCCATGTCAATTGTCATTTTAGACTCAGGTCTCACTCTCAGTCAGTAATGTCAGTTAGTGGGGAGTGCGTATGGAACTCTTGCCAAAAAAATTACATCCAACTTGACCAAAAAATATATATTCAGAAAAGTATGAAAACACCTTAGAAGCCGTCCTGACTACCAACGTACAGTAGTATCTGGGGCATTCTGCATTCACACCAGCACAGAGATACGATCTTACGTACACGTAAGCTCCCGAAGGGAGCTAGAGAGGGAACTCTTTCCGCGCGTTTTTATTTCCCGTAGGTTTTGTACACAGCCAATATAGCTGCCGTTGGACTAGTGCTGCAGCCGAACCGAACGGAAGTTCGCTGAACTTGGCACTTCCGAACCGGACCGAACGCAAAGGCCTGGTTTGGAAGTTCGGTAAAAAAAAAAAATGTTAATATGCACTGCGTACGTGCGATGACTACATAGATTTAAGTATAAAATTAAACAAAAATATATTGGTTAGTGATTGTGCACAAAGAGAATTCCACTCAATATATTTTTAAAAACCACTATGATAGCTCCCATCACGTCTTTGATTGAACTGTTATCAACTGAAGAATATTTTATTAACATAAATATATTTTCTCTTGATAAAATGAGGGGACATTTTGAAGCTAAACTTGGTATAAAAGTGTGGTGTAATTACGTATTGCCATAATCGATAGTGATCGTAATCGGACCTAATCAGTTTGTATTTAATAAAGAAAAGAACCAGACATAAATTCATTCCTCGTAAATGACAAAGTATGACAGTTTCGGTCTCGTGTTTGATTAAATTTTTATCATTTTCAATTTTTTTTATAAACATGAATATATTTTTTCCCTTATAAAATGTGGGGACATTTTAAGCTTATTAATTAAACTCAGTTAAAAAGTGTTGTTGAATTACGTATTGCTGTAATCGGACGTACATTTAATTGTTTTGTATTTAAAAAAAGAAAGACAAGACATTAATTCCTTGTGACTGACAAAGTAATGGTAAAGTATATATATTCCAACCTTCTGAAATTTCCATATTAATATAAAAGATAAATAAATAAGAGATGAAGGAATGAGGGTGAAAAAACAGAAAATATAAGAATTCAAACCAAATCAACGCATGTTCCCTGATCGATGTTCCGGAAATGGTTGGTAAGGAAAGTTGAAACAGGAAGTTCAAACAACCTGCTCTCATTTGCTATTATACAGGTAAAATTCATATTCCAAACTTGAAATGTTTTTCCATTGTCAATATTTTCTTAAAAGTGGTTTAATCTGGTCAATTACTGAAAATGAAATGATAAATTATCAGTTCCGTCTTAGTTCTGACGATCAACGCCGGGTGATTTCACAACACTAAAATACAGTGTACAGTCCCATGTACTCATTTTCGTGTTGGAAATATGTTTGAAGTTACGTAGCGTCGATCTTTCTGGACCAAGAATGGACTGATATTTTATCTTTTTAAAGTAATTCATTGACCAGATTTCACCACTTTTCAGAAAATAGGGACTTTCTAAAACACTCATATTCTTTGGAATGTGAATTTTACCGGTATAATAACAGTTGAGTGGAGGTTGTTTGTCTACTGTTTCGACATTCCCGATCAACACTTTCCAATTTGAGAAGCTGCGTTGGCAATGACATCGTAATTAGGCCTGGGACGATTGTCATTTTCACCATTCGATTATTTCCTGAAAAATAATCGAATGATTCGATTGTTCGTTGGGGAATCACGTCTTTTGAGTCACAATAGGTGACCTAATTTATGGTGACCCCCCCCCCATGAAGAAATCTCCATCAAAGTCACATGTTCAGCATAAATGAAAGTAGGCCCTTTTCCCCCTTTTCCATGATTTTTATATCAAAAGGAACTACATGAAATGAGATCAAATCTTTCAGTATATTGTTCCAATGAAAATCTTTCCTAAATCAATGCTGTTACTCTGGCATCATGCATGCATCCCTCCAAGTGCCACACCCCTGCATATGAATGAATCAGCCCAGATCAGCTGGGTCCAAAGTCCAAAGCCCAAAGACGTAAACAACTCATTCATGAAGTATTCTTTGAGATTGACCCCAAGTGGAGCATTTCACTTGAAAAATTTCATCCCTTGCCCACACCATGTCTCCGCCCCCACTTGTTGCACTGCCCACGATGCTACACATGTATTTCAAAAAAATATTTTGCAAAATATTTCATTTGAAATACCTTCAAAATTACGATTTTTTATCATTTGAACCTACATGTATAACTGGGTCTATTTTGGGAGACTAGTCGAGAAAGTACTGGTGAAGACGGGCGCATGTTGGAATGTCGTTTTCATTGTGTGAGGGGGATATAAAAAAGGTTGCATTGTTTTGAAACATGAAAGGAATTGTCCGGCTCCCACCCTATCTTTCTCTCTCTCTCTCCCTCACACACACACACACACACAGATGGGGGAGGGGTCAATTCATTTCTGAAGTCATGACCTTTCCTGATAAGGAAACCACTGCCTTCTTCTTTGTTTCCCAAAGTTTCATTGGCTATCAGAAGGTCCAATCAGCTCAAGTGAGCTGGTTGTGTGTTTATGGTCAGTTCCCCCATGTCTGCGCGGTCTCCCAAGTCTGCGCACCCGCGTATCTGCGCGATTCTAGTAAAAGAATATACGCAACGAGCACGAACTTTGCACATACAATGCATAGACAGGTATTCATAAAAATCAAACTCAAAATGGTGGAAAAATAATGAATTCAGGGCATTTCATGTGACGGTCTCAAAATGCAGCCTTTTGTCATAAAAATCCCAGAATCGAGTGCAAAGTGAATGAGTGCGCAGACATGGGGTACCATTTTTTTTTCAATCTGAAAATGACTGCCCGAGGTTTTTTCCAAGAAAATCATATATTTCTTTCAAATTTTATGAGATATTTGGCACACTAACTCATTATGATGTAAGGAACATAATCAACTGAAATATTTTGTGAAATAAGAAGAAATTCATGTTAAATCTTAACTCAAATTGTTATGTGCGCAGACTTGGGGCCCACCATCATACTTATTGTTTTGTGCACGCAGACAATGACTTTTGTGTATCGACGGCAAGGTCGGGTGGGATTAAAATTTTCGGAACACTTTCATGTTGGTGTGTAACTGTGAATATGATACAATCATTGATAATTTTTGAAAAATTACCTCGGTAACATAATTTTTAAACCTGTATGAAGTATTCAAAAACCATTGTCATCGTTGTTTTCTTGTTTTTGTTATTATTACTTGGGTATTCGAGTTATCCCAATGACATAATCAGGATCTACCGAACATTTGATTAGTGTAGATTTTTCTAATCGATTGGTGATTGGCGGCATGCCAATCGAACCATTCGATTAATCGATGTTTACTCCCAGGCCTAATCGTAATCGATCATGATCATAGCTACATGAAATAATCATGAAAAAAATATTCTGATCTTTGTAATTCTGTTTCTGTCCTGATTTTCTCTTTATCAATATTTTTTCTTTCCTTTTTAATTTTCATTAAAACAAAAGAAAGTAGAAATGACTGTTATTTTTTGTTTAAAGATTAAAACAAAAGAAAGTTCAACAATTTTCATAACTATTCTTTTTAGAAACAAAATTTATTATAAATTAATATATGACAGATCATCCTGGAGATCACTTGTTTGTGGGTTGGCGATCTGTATTTTTTATATATTAAATTTAATTTGGCATTTATTGCCGAACCCCGAACCGAACCAAAGTTCGGAAAAAAAATTGCCGAACCGAACCCGAACATGCCGCCTGACTTGCAGCACTAATTTTTACTCTCTAATTTAGAAGCCTAGCTCTGAGTCCTGGCTAACCGGAGCCGAGTCCTATCTAACCCAGGGAGCTCCCGCCCGCCAGCGTCGGGCGGGAGCCCCTGGGTCAAGTCCTGGTATCTGGTATGACTCTAGTCTATGAGCCCGCTCAGCTCAGCCTGAGGTAAACCCGTATAAGGATTTCAAGTTTTCAGCACTATTCTGAAAACTCATTACAATTAACATATATAAATTGGTTGAAAAGGTAGAGTCTATAGTTTGAATGAATAAATAATTTTCAAAATATTTTACCTGTGATCGCATCTTCGAAGTCGAACAGCGTTCGGTACGCGTCATAGACGGTACTTGTACGGTGTCTTCAGACTCGCTGACAAACAAAGAAAATCTGTAGACAGCTGGCAGCCTAGCTCGCCGTCTGTTACGAGGAGTTTAATTTTATTTGTCTTCGAACACAGATGGCTAGCTCGCGATCGCGCAGCCACCAAAAGGGGGTTAACAATGTAAAATCCCCTCGACGGGGCTCATCGATTTTTTCCCCTTTATTTCATAAATATATATATAAAAAAAACTAGCTGGAATATTATTCCGTTTCGGCCAGAAATGCACCAAAACGTGAAAAATTAACTTTAAAAGAAAAAACAAAGTGACTTAGTTCGGCTGCCGCCCAACTCCTACTCCCTGGTTTATTCGAACTTTACAAATAAACATATAGCCTTTGAGTCCCTGTACAGATCGAGTTTGAACTTCGGTCTCTGTAATTGTTGGGTAGAGCCAACGGAGTTCAGCGGAAAAACCAATTATATAAGAGATATAAGAGACCGAAACTTTTGGTCTACAACTGTAAGTTTTTTTGAGGGCTCTGCAACCTCGAAGATGAACTTAGATGTACGTCATAAGGAGGAGTGAGGTGTATTTTCAAGGTGACTTTGCAAGAGCTTTTGGAAGCTATCAAGCGAGACTACAAAACCGAAAACCGAAACCCCAGCCAAAGCAATCTTAATGGAAAGAGTAAAACAAGAGAAAACATTTAATACAAGTTTCATCAAAATCGGTTATGAAATAGGCAAATATGGACGTTTAAAAAAGTCTTGTCGTATTTTCCACTGGCGTAAATCCCGGGGGGGGGGGGAATATCCTCCCCCACTTTTCGAGGAGGGGGGATGGCCTGTACAAACATCCCCCCACTTTTTACGGAATAAATGAAAAAAAATCACAAGAGATAATTGTTTTGTTGGTGAAAATTCTTCCTAAAATACCGCTTAATAAATAAAACAATATCATTGGATCATAAAATGCAAATAAAGAGCCAGTTCACCATTTGCAAACGAAATACTTTTGTCCTTATTATAACATTGAAGAGAAACCCCCGTTTCTTCCAATTCATCAATGTTGGGTTTTTTTTTGGGGGGGAGGGATTAAGATGGAATGTCAAAACATTTTGAATAAAATCTATAATAAAACCGTTAAACCATCATGGGGTAAAAAATATAACAATATCGGAGGGGTACATACAGTGGCGTAACTCCCGGGGGCATGGGGGCACATGCACCCCCCCAAAAAAAACGGGGAAAAGGAGAAATGAGGGAGAAAGGTACAGAAACGTAGTGGGGAAGAAAGAAAAAATGTAATTCATTATAATGTTATATTATAATTATTTATGTTACATTACATAAGAAACATTTTTATCATAATTTTATGAAACATAATTTGCCCAGGGCCTACGTCTTCATTGTTCCTGGTGCTCGCATTGTCTGTTTAACAATATATATAATCCTGTTGTACTAAAACATCACGTTTTCAAGTCAATACAAACCAAATATATTTTTTAGCGCTTGAGTTATATATTGACATATGCTTCTTTTACATGACTCAAAAAGTGATTGCCCCATGTTAAGGTCTCCGTATATAAACATTTCCTGTCCGTGATTTCGTTCGCATTAGTGGATTGGTGAGATATGTCTGCTCTTCGTGAATTCCTAAAATCAGTCCTTAAAATGTCCCTTCTTCTGATCTGAATATGAAAAATTTTCAGCTCGCGCTTCGCGCTCGCATCATTTGGTTAATGAAATACCTATATGGTCCTAGGTAATTCCTACAAAGAAACCTTAGAATGCCCCACTTCAGGTCTGAATTATCTAAATTTTCAGCTCGTGCTTCGCGCTCGCAATATTTGATTGGTGAAATGCGTATATTATAATCATGATTGCAATGACTACGAAGAGTGTTTCATGTGTTCAGATGTAATTCTAATGAAATCAGCAAGCGCTTGGCACTCGCATTAGATGACTATGGTGAGATATGCATACTCTTAATGGATTCCTATAATATATTCCTTAAAATCTCGCTGTTTGTGGTCAAAATATAAGAAAATTTCAGCTCGCGCTCGCATTGTTTAGCAAGACAGGAACCTATCATGATTACATAAATTTGATTATAATGTCCCTTTTTAGGTGTGAATATAAAAAAAATCAGTTCGCGCTTCGCGCGCTCACTCAGTGATTCAAAAAATTTACTGGTGCCCCCACAATGCCGTGACCCACGGAACGCCATGCAGTGTGGACATACCAATGACAATTCCTTGCATATCTAAAAACATGATTGCAAAAAAATGCCAAAATGTTTCAGTCATCCCCCCCACCCATCAACACGGATTTACGCCAGTGGTATTTTCTATATGGGGATCATCAAATTGGTAAACATGCTTCAAAATGTCTGATTTTGTGGACAACCCTCCATATCTTTAGTACACAAATTTTCAGATTTGCCCTTTTATTTACATATTATACATCATTTCCTCCTAACCTTGACATACATGTATGTGAATTTCATTTTCCCATGACATATATTATAATGAGCCATTTTGTTTGACGCATGTTTGCCAATTTTAGGATCTCCATATAGAAAGTACAAGACCTTTTGAATGTCCATAACTTGCTTATTTCATTGATTTTGATGAAACTTATTTGTTCCTCTCATTTTACTCTTTCCAATAAGATTAATTTTCTCCTTGGGTTTGGTTTCCTTAAAGGACAAGTACACCCCGACAAAAAGTTGATTTTATAGGTTTTCCCGTCCAGAGTTGCTTTTAAATTAATGAAAAGATGTTCAAATTCGAAATATTTTGTCAACTTGCACATGACATTTTCATTTATTCAGCATTCAATTTGGTTGTATATAATTCGTTTGAATTTTCTAGAAATTCAATTTAGAGAGAAATAAGTTCAATTAATGGCCCCGGTTAATGGCCAAAAGTTGTCATTTAATTTCGCAACGACGAACTAATCGTTTGATTTCGCCTAAAATACCATTTCAATTTCTTTTATCCGATTTAAACGTCCAAATTCAGATAACATGTTTTTTTGCTCAATTCCATTTTACCCTATCTTTCTATTTTTTCTGTTCTTTTCAGTTAGAATCAGTTTATTCAATTTTATAAAGACATAATTCATATGTCACACTTATAGGATATGGTTGTAAACGCATTGGCGGCGGAAGCCCAAAAAATTAGGGGGGTCTACCTGAAATTTTGTGATGGACACATGTAAAAATATTTGACAAGCAAAAAAAAGGTCATCAACCTAAATTTTAGGGGGGGGGGGACAATAGACATTTTGAGGGGGGTTCACCAGAAATCCCCCCCCCGCTTCCCCGCCGCCTATGTGTAAACGGTTATTCTTTTAGTGATTAAAGATAAAGTCTACCCTAGAAAATTGTTGTTTGAATCGATAGATAAAAATCAAACAAACATAACGCTAAAATTTTATCGAAATCGGATGTAAATAAGAAAGTTATGACATTTTTAAGTTTCGCTTATTTTTCACGAAAATGCACAACTCAGCGATATACAAATGCGAAAGTCGATGATGTCCATCACTCACTATTTCTTTTTTTTGTGGTTTGAATAATACATTTTTTACAGATTCTACAATAAGGACTAACTTAAATTAACCATACACTTTTAAAATAATGGTAATTCCATATGTTGAGGGAGAAATAAAACTTTGTTTCACTTGGCAAGGAGGAGAAAAAGAGAATGTTTCATATTTCATATAATTAAAATCCAAAAGAAATAGTGAGTGGGTGACGTCATCAATCTGCCAATCTGCATACCGATCAACTGTTTTGTTAAATTAAGCGAAACTTTAAAATGTGATAACTTTCTAGTTTTACATCCGATTTTGATGACATCTTCAGTGTTTTGCTTGTTGGATTTTTCTCCTTTTTTCAAATCATTTTTGGGGTGGACTTGTCGTTTAATGAGTGGGTGCAGGGGCAGATCCAGGATTTCGCAAAGGAGGGGGCACATTTTCCCGAGGAATTTGACGAGCAAAAAAAAAAGAAAAGGAGGTTTTTAACCAACGAATAAGGGTATTTCGTCTATACGAAAATAATTTAATCGTTCCTCTCGAAGGGAGGGGTGGGGGGGGGGGGCACGAGCCAGCTGTGAACTCCTCCCCTGGATCCGCCAGGGAGAGGGTGGATGACCTATGCCGATGGTAGGTATTTTTCATCATCTTGTACTTTTTTATTTTACATAATTGTTATTCATATCGTTTGGGGAAGGGATAAGAAACATGGTTTTGACCAGCACAGTCTATGGTTATGAAAGTGGAGGAAAACGAGGGTACCAGTGCGAATTTGAAAACACTTCTTCAGCTATTTTAATTTGAATGAGATAACCGTGAAATAGCGTGCCAATAGAATCAAATTGAATGAAGTATTTGGCTATTTAAATGTTTATCTCATCGGTCATTCAAACTAGTTGAAAAATGAATTATTACATCATTAAATCGGTTGAAATTTTGACGAAATTGGACAGGAAAACCTACTGACAAAAAAGAGAAAAATCCAACAAGCAGAACACTGACAATTTTATCAAAATCGGATGTGAAGTAAGAAAAACAAAACTTAAGAGGACTGATAATTTGATTTGATTTATTGTTTTCTTCTGCATCCATAACATTTGTATAATACATTTTTCATAACATAATAAACATAATATGTTAGCATTTTTGGCATAAATTGTAAATAAAGATTACTAAAAAGATAATTCCAGACAAAAATGATTAACTATATGATGTTCACAATTTGCAGGAGAAGGATTGTCATCATAAGCAGATTGCTTGAAAAAAATGACAATCCCAAACTTATACTAATTGAATAAATACATTTATAACATTGATAAAGCAGAATGGGCATATTCTTTCAAATAGCTGAGGGTGATGGTGATATGATGATGATGTTGATGATGATGATGAAGGCCATGGAGATGATGATGGTCAAGATGAAGATATTGGTAATGACTAAAACGAAGGAGGAATAAATTCACGATAAAAAGGATACGACACAGAAATTTTACTTCAAGTATTCTGATAATAACATAGATTTAACGTTTGCCTTAAATGAGTGAAGAGACGAACATTGTTTAACAGGCTCTGGCAGAGAGTTCCACAAATCTGGACCATGGTGTCTTATGGATCTCTGCGCAATAAGCAATTTGGGGTTAATTAAATGGAAATTTGAAGAGTTACGGGTAGGGTATGAATGAATAGATGTATTCAGAGTATAAAAATTGTGGAATGAAGGTGGGAGCATGTTATTTACGTACTTAAACATAAGTAGTAAGCTTTGAAGAGTATTTATGTCAAATACGGTTAGAGTCTTTAGTTTATGGAATAATGGATTTGTGTGTGATAAATATTGGGAATCAGTACAGATTCGAATTGCTTTTTTCTGTAATAAGTATATTGTATTAATTTTAGTTTTTGCACATGTTGTCCAAACTATGTTGCAATACGATATATAAGGCAATATTAATGAATTGTATAGTATGACAAGAGTTGTATGTGGAATTATATTCTTCATTTTGTAAAGTATACTAGTAGTTATACAACGTACATGTTCATTCCAATTTAAATTTTCATCTATTGTGACACCTAAAAACTTTGTTTCTCTTTTCCTTTTGAGAGGAATATTGTCTATGTTTATATTATAAGGAAATTCGTTACCATGTAAGTGTGTATGCTTGAAATATATAAAGTTTGTTTTGTCTATATTAAGTGAAAGCTTATTACACTTAAACCACAAAGATAGTTTTGGTAACTCACGGTTAATTATATCTACTAAAGTTTCTAAGCTATTATGTGAACAAAAAATGTTGGTGTCATCTGCAAATAATACATATGATAATAAAGGTGTTACAGAAGTCAAATCATTAATATATATTAAAAAGAGCAAGGGGCCTAGGATTGATCCTTGTGGAACTCCGCATTGTATTAACTGAAAATCAGAAGAAATATTATTGTGAATTACATATTGTTTTCTATTGGACAAATAACTCTTAAACCAAGATAGTGTAATTCCGCGAATTCCATAATTTTCAAGTTTTTTAAGTAATATCTGGTGGTCAAGAGTGTCAAAGGCTTTGCTTAAGTCCATGAATACGCCTATTATATGTTCTTTATTTGCCATTGCATTTGTAATTTTATCATATATTTGAATTAACGCCAGATCAGTCGAATGTCCTTTCCTGAATCCATATTGGTTAGAATTTAGAAAATGAAAAGTATCTAGAAACTTATAAAGTCTATGGTAAATAATCTTTTCTAATATTTTGGAAATGCTGGGAAGAATAGAAATAGGCCTGTAATTTGTTATTTCATGCGGGTTGTCTTTTTTAAAAACAGGATTTACCTTTGCAATTTTTAGGGAATCAGGACATATTCCAGTGCTAATTGAGAGATTGAAAATATGACACAAAGGAGAGGCAATATAGTGCATGATCTGCTTAAGAAGGGCAGTACTAATTCTATCAATTCCCTGTGATTTGCTTGATTTTAGATTTTTTGTTATTCAATTAATTCCTGAACATTTGTTGGGTTAAAGAATAAAGAAGAGTTAATGGGTGTGGGAAGAAATTTTCCAAAATTTTCATCAGTTCTGTCAAGTTTGTTTGCCAAGGAGGGTCCTAAGTTAACAAAAAAAGAATGAAAGGTATCAGCTACATCTTCTGAATTTATTGCAAGATTATGAGCTGTGAAATTATCTTTGGGTAATGTTTTGGGTTTCTTGCCAATCAAATCATTTATAATCTCCCATGTTGCTTTCATGTTTGATTTGACTTTGTAAAGATGATCCATTCACTATTTCTTTTGAATTTTGTTACATGAAATATGAAATATTCTCCTCAAGTGAAAAAAACCCGATTAATTCTTCTCTGAACATGTGGAATTGGCTTTGTTTATATGGTTCAGTCAAGTTGGTCCTTTTATTGTCAATCCTGTAAAAATGAAGTATTATTCAAACAATGAAAAACAACACAAAAAAATAGTGAGGGACATCATCATCATTCTGTCTCATTTGCATGTCACTGAGTTGTGCATATCACTGTTTTGTGAGAAATAAGCGAAAATGTTATAACTTTCTTATTTTACATCCGATTTCGATGAAATGTTCAGCGTTATGCTAGTTTGATTTTTCTATATTTATTCAAATCAGAAATTTTCTGGAGTGGATTTGACCTTTAACTACTTGATGAGGGAGTTTATTCCATTCAGGGACAGATCGTTGGGCAAAGGCAAATTTATCATGATATGATGATCGACGCGACGGAAACAAAACAAGCTGACAAGATTCGGATAAAATAATAAACCCGGGGGGGGGGGCACTTCCATTGACGAGTGGATATACCATGCGTGACCCCCCTCCCGAAACTTGCCACATGTAAGAAGGATCTCTTTTTCAAGATGTTACGTACGTAATGTGATAAGGGTGTCAAAAACACTAAAATGATGAAAGGGTAGACATTTTGCTAGGAAAACTATGTGTTTACAGTCCAATTTTCAAGGGTATAAAAAGACTAAAATACTTTCTAAAGGATGTATTTTTCCCCAATTATACTGAGTGTTTAGGGTCCGATTTGAGCGAGGTGTGTTGGGTGGTACTCAACTAGCCCAGAGGACTCCGTGATGATATTTTAATGATTTTGATATGAATATCAAAATCATTAAAAAAGTCATCAAGGAGTCCTCTAGGCTAGTACTCAACCCAATGAAAGTAAAACCAACGTCCGTGATCACATCCACGACATAAAAAATGAAATATCATTGTATAGGGGAAGGCGGGTAATTAAGTTGAGCATAGGGGCAAGTTGAGCCACCAGCCCCAGGCCAATAATGAATGAGTCAGACATTGTGGTGGTGTCATTGATTACCCATTACATAACCCTTCACCCCACCACACTGTTTTCAACTTTGAAATAAAAAGTACTCTTTTAGAGGGAAAAATACAAATTTCAGCCAAAAAAGTAGAAAAGGGTGTGAAATAGATCAGTGCTTATTGTTAGTCCAGGTATGGATCTTCATTCTTGTCATAGTCTTTTACATGATGGATGCATAAGAAATGTGAGGAAGTGAAAAGATTGCATGAAGTTCGGACTGGGGTAGGTTGAGCCAGCCAACATAGGGGAAGTTGAGCCATGGTAATTCTTATTATGTATAATAAAAAAACCCAATCTTTAAAAAGCCTTTAATTTGCAGGCAGAAAGGAGCAAAATCACATGACAGTTATTTTACTTAATAGAGAATGTTAATATTTATAGAGAATTAGAAAGTGAAAAGACTTTGAATAAAACAAGTGGAATGCCTCTGGCCGTCTCACCTGCATCACGCGGTTCAATATAGCAGCAGTGCTGACTTTGCATACTACTCTAACTCGCACAAGATGTTCAGTGATACATGGTTACTCTTATGTCCTCTTTTTATGAACTAGACCAATAAACTTACAGAGATATGATGGTTATTCAACAAAAAACCCCAACATGGCCAAAGTTCATTGACCTTACATGACCATTGACCTTGATCATGTGACCTGAAACTGGAACAGGATGTTCAGTGATACTTGATTACTCTTATGTACAAGTTTCATGAATCAGATCCATAAACTTTCAAAGTTATGATGGTAATTCAACAGATACACCCAATTCGGCTAAAGTTCATTGACCTTTGACCTTGGACATGTGACCTGAAACACGCACAGGATGTTCAGTGATACTTGATTACTCTAATGTCCAAGTTTAACGAACTAGACCAATAAACTTTCAAAGTTATGATGGTAATTCAACAGATACCCCCGATTCGGCCAAAGTTCATTGACCCTAAATGACCTTTGACCTTAATCATGAGACCTGAAACTTGCACAAAATGTTCAGTGATGCTTGATTACTATTATGTCCAAGTTTCATGAATCAGATCCATAAACTTTCAAAGTTATGATGGTAATTCAACAGATACCCCCGATTCGGCCAAAGTTCATTGACCCTAAATGACCTTTGACCTTAATCATGAGACCTGAAACTTGCACAAAATGTTCAGTGATGCTTAATTACTATTATGTCCAAGTTTCATGAATCAGATCCATAAACTTTCAAAGTTATGATGGGAATTCAACAGATATCCCCAAATCGGCCAAAGTTCATTGACCCTAAATGACCTTTGACCTTGGTCATGTGACGTGAAACTCATGCAGGATGTTCATTGATACTTGATTAACCTTATGTCCAAGTTTCATGAACTAGGTCCATATATTTTCTAAGTTATGATGACATTTCAAAACTTAACCTCAGGTTAAGATTTCGATGTTGATTCCTCCAACATGGTCTAAGTTCATTGACCCTAAATGACCTTTGACCTTGGTCATGTGACATGAAACTCTAATAGGATGTTCAGTAATACTTGATTAACCTTATGGCCAAGTTTTATTAACTAGGTCCATATACTTTCTAAGTTATGATGTCATTTCAAAAACTTAACCTCAGGTTAAGATTTGATGTTGACGCCGCCGCCGCCACCGCCGCCGCCGCCGTCGCAAAAGCGGCGCCTATAGTCTCACTTTGCTTCGCAGGTGAGACAAAAATGGCATGCTGGTTCTTCCCGAATACATTTTGTACATGGTTTTTGTGGCTCAACTTATACCACAGAAGGTGGCACAAGTTACAGCACAGATGGGGCAAGTTGAGCCATGTGACATCGTTTTTTTCAAAGGTCACAATGACTTTCAGTGTGGGGGTAAAAAGTTATATATAGGTGAAAAATATTTCCAAGGAATCAAATTTAAAGGCAAGGTAATTATTTCTACAATATTATTATTCATATCAATTCTAACATGCAAAAAGTGTCACAACTTACTTGTTTAGGGGTCAATTCAGGGAACACTTGTCAAGGGTACTGTTTTGTTTCACACGCCAATACTTGTCAAGGGGTGCTTAAGAACATGTTTACGCATGGTATCCACTCGTCAATGGAAATCCCCCCCTCCCTCCGGAAGAATAAAAAAAAATCTTAGACACAGAAAGGCAACTGAGCCCTCCTTCAGAACTTCACTGGTGAATTTTTATAATTCACGAAAAAAGGTATTATGGCTTATATAGTTTACACAATCACCGCACAAGCAGCAGTATACCATCATCACCATCACCACCACCACTATCATCTTCATAATCATTTACTTTATAATTTTTTTTGAGGGGGGGGGGGGGGAGGTGAGTTGAGTGGGCTAAAAATGGATGTAGTTTACACTTGGAATACTTAGTGTTTGACTATTACTATGCCAGGCTATGCAAACCAGTTTCATACTATCTGACTATGCACAGGTAAACGGGTGAATGCTGTATAAGGCTTGGGCAAAAAGTATGTTCTACAGATAGTTTTCAACATTTTTTGAGCAGGAAATATTTTCCACGTTATTTTATGGTTCAAATTATTTTTAACTAGCACATCAATGATGTGGAGCTCATCCAGCACCTCGCAACGAAATTTAACAGTTTTGATTTCAGCCCAGTTGACACTGTAGTGAATTATATTGGTGACATAAATTGAGGAAATAGAATTGAAAAAGAAATGGCATAGAAGCATTTTTTGTGATCTTTGAAAAATCTATCGTCAATGAATATTATTTTTTGTGAGTTTTGAAAATATATGAATAAATTAGCATATTTAATAAGTTTCCAAATTCTGTGTTGAAATTTTGTTTCAACACCTCGAGCTATCATATAAAGCAAACAAAATTGAAATTGATCAACAAATGAAGATTTTTTTTGTGTGATTTATGAATAAATTAGCATGAATAATTGTGATAAAATTCCCAATTTTTTGTGCAAGTTAGGTGAACCTCATGAAGCTCTACCAGGTTGAAGATAAAAAAAATAAAATCAGTCAACAAATAAAGAAGAGGCATTTTCTGTGATTTATGAATAAATTTTCCATACATTAGCATAAACTATCTACTGAAAATTTCAAAATTCTGTGTAGAAGTTTGGTGAACCTCATAAAGTTCTACCAGATGGAAGAAAAAAAATCAAAATCAGTCAACAATTAAAGAAGAAGAAGAAGCTTTTATGTGAATTCTCAAAAATACGCATAAATTAGCATATTTAATGAGTTTCTAAATTCTTTGTAGAAGTTTTGAATCCCCCACCTAATGCTATGATATAAAGCAAACAGAATTGAAATCAGACTTGAAGTGACGAAGAAGCATTTTGACATTCAGTCAACAAATAAAGAAGAGGCACTTTGTGCAATGTATGAATTTCACATAAATTAGCATAAATTTTCTACTCCAAATTTAAAAATTCTGTGTAGAAGGTTGGTGAACCTCTACCAGATGCAAGAAAAAAAATCAAAATCAGTCAACAAATAAAAAAAGAAACATTTTGAGTTTTTAAAAATATGCATAAAATAATTTTGCATAAATTAGAATTTCAAAATTCTGTGTAGAAGTTTTGAATCCCCTACCTAGGATTTGAAATGGTGAAGAAGCATTTTGAAATTGTGGATGGACGACAGACGCCAGATGACACGCCACGGCATAAGCTTACCTGGCCCTTCGGGCCGGATAAATTCAGACTTTAAAAAACAAGGGAAAAATTGAAATCTTTTACATACACAAACACCTGTCGTCACAACTCCTTTCAAATATCATACCCTTGGTCATACACAGATTTTTTTTTCATGGGGGAGGGGCAAAATGCGCAAAAAATAAATCGAAGAAACTCAAAAGTGAGGGAGCAGAGCAACCAACCAACTTTATAATTGGGGTGTTTTTGTATTTTTTCACTATTTTTGGAGGGAAAGCAACTACCCCCTCCTCTGCTGCATTCGGCAATGATCATACAATTCAGGTCATTAAAAAGATTATTTTGAATGGTTTAAGAGCACAATACTTGAGTTTAGTTAACAGTGGAAATCAGTAGCGGACTGTGACCCGGACGAGACAAAGCATTGGGGGGGGGGGCACTGCATTGTCTGTGAACAATGCTGTGCCCCCCCAATGCTTTGTCTCCTCCGGGTCATGGTCCGCCACTGGTGGAAATGCATGAAACCATTATTGTCGTATTCTAATTCGTAAGATTTGGTGTTGATGTTACTGCCACCGTTGTCGGAAAAGCGGCGCCTGTAGTCTCACTCTGCTATGCAGGTGAGACAAAAAAATCAAGTCTCATCATTCTTTATCAAATCCAACCCCCCCCCCGACTTTCATACTTAGCTAAGAGAAAAAAACTAGTCACAACAATTTGAAAGTTCATAGTGAAAAAAGAAAAGAAAAGCTAAGCGGCATTTAATATGAAAAATTCAACTGTACAGTTCTTAGTAACAAAATATCAGCCCGTCACAAAGACTTATTTCAGTCATGAAGTAACAGTATCAATACCATGTAACTTTAACAGTTACTATAATTTCAGTTACCGGTAACATAATTGAGGATGCTCCCCTTTGAAAAAGATACCTTCATAATATCAGAATATTTTTATAAATGGGAAAAATACCAATGTGAGATTTCAAACAAATTGTTTCGAGAAGTAAAAGAGAACACACAAAAATGATTCATTTCATGATCATCTTACTCCTAACTGGCCATTGTCATAACTCGATTCATTTTGTGAAGCCAAGTCTTCATCGATAACAGCAAATTCCAAGAAAACATCCATTCATTTTGATCAATTAATGGATGGAAAAATTTATGATAACTGTGATAACACTAATTTTCTAACAGAGAGTATATTGTATAAATTCCTCCAAATTTTCACAAGACATTCTTTTTTTTGGTGAATCCTGTTGCACATGCTACATTATGTATGTACTTAAATGTCCTAAAATAACAAAAAATAATACATGAAAAAAGTTGATAAGACAAATGTTAGAGGAACATTTAAACAAAAATCCAAAAATGGAATGTCACATGATTTCATATGGATTAATACTTATCATATGAGTATGAACAAAACAATATGGTGAATGCAGAGCATAACTGTATTTAGAACTACAGAATATTTCACATTCATTCTGTACAGACATAACAAATGTACACAAGGGGTTTCTGTTTGTTTCTTTGCACAAAATGTTTAAACAATTAAGAAACTCGTCAGTACTGAACAATTAACACATTGCAATTATGAGAGAAGTTTTGTTCAAAAACAAATGAGCCCTGTTTGAGTGTGTAAGCTCAAACAATTAATAAAAGAACTAACAATGTAATGTAGCAATGTGACATTTCAAAACAGAAAGCTTTATTCCAGATACAATGGCAAACTTATAGCACTACTTCAAACAAATCAAGTGGAGTGCCTCTGGCAGTCTCATCTGCACCATGCGAGTCAATAAAGCTGCAGTGCTGACTTTGAAAACTATTATGAAATAATTATTCACAAAAACACAATTCATATAATGATATGATACTACGTTCATTGAGAATAAATGTCATTTGACCTTGATCATGCGACCTAAGAGTTGTCAGTGATACTTGATTACCCCTATATCCACACTTTATAAACTATATCTATAAACTTTGAAAGTTATGACAGCAATCTAATAATTACCTCTAAAATGGCCAAAGTTCATCGACCTTAAATGACCTCTGACCTTGGTCATGTGAGAAGAAACTCGCATGAGATGTTCAGTGATACTTGATTACTCAAGTCCAAGATTCATGAATTAGATCCATAACATTTCCAAGTTATGATGGTAATTCAACAGAAACCTCCAACATGGCCAAAGTGCATTGAGTTTTGACCTTTGACCATAGTCACGTGACCTGAAATTCACACAGGATGTTCAGTGATACTTAATTACTGTTCTGTCCAAGTTTAATTAACTAGACCAATAAACTTTCAAAGTTATGATGGTAATTCAACAAATACCCCAAAGTTGGCCAACGTTCAATGACCTTAAATGACCTTTGACTTTGATCATGTTACCTAAAACTCGCACATGATGTTCAGTGATTCTTGATTACTCCTATGTCCAAGTTTCATTAATCCGATCCGTAAATTTTCAAAATTATGATGGTAATTGAACAGATACCCCAACATGGCCAAAGTTCATTGAACTTTGACCTTGGTCATGTGACCTAAAATTTGTACAAGATGTTTAGTGATACTTCATGACATGCCCAAGTTTAATGAACTAGTCCAATAATCTTTAAAAGTTATGATGGTAATTCAAAAGATACTCCCAACTTGGCCAAAGTTCATTGACCCTAAATCACCTTTGACCTTGGTCATGTGACCCAAAACTCAGGCAGGGTGCTCAGTAATACTAAATTAGCCTTAAGGCCAAGTTCCATGAACTAGGTCAATATACTTTAGAAGTTATGCTGTCATTTAAAAAAACTTAACCTTCGGTTAAAATTTGGTGTTGACGCTGCTGCTGTCATTGGAAAAGCGACGCCTATAGTCTCACTCTGCTATGCAGGTGAGACAAAAATAAATATGTGGGACAATGTAACATTTAAATATATCTTAAGATATAAATTTCAGCTTTCAGCTGCAACAATTGTTACTGAATGACAAACTTTACTGGAATACAAAGGCTATGCTTAACCCATTATTTAATGGTTGGAATTTAAAGGTCAAGTCCACCCCAGAAATTTTTTGATTTGAATCAATAGAGAAAAATAACAAGCATGATGCTGAAAATTTATAAAAATCGGATGTAAAATAAGTTAGGACATTTTCAAGTTTCGCTCATTTTCTCAAAACAGTTATATGCACAACTCAGTGATATGAGAGAGTCGATGATGTCCATCATTCACTATTTTCTTTTGTTTTTTATTGTTTGAATTATACAATATTTCAATTTTCACAGAATTGAAAATAATGTAAAACTTGACTGAACCACATACTGTTAAACAATATTAATTCCATACATTCAGGCAGGAATAAAACTCGATTTCACTAAAGGGGGAGAAAATCAGAATATTTCATACAAAAGAATACAAAGAAAAAGTGAGTGGGTGATGTCATCAGTCCCCTTATTTGAATAACGACCACGATGTGCATATAACTGTTGTGTGAAATTAAGCGAAATTCCAAAATGTTATAATTTTCTTATTCTATATCCGACTTTGATGAAATTTGTTATGCTTGCTACATTTTTCTCTATTTATTCAAATCAACTTTTTGTTGGGGTGGATTGTCCTTTAAACATGCATAACACACAAAAAAGCAAAAAATATAGTCAAATTTGACAGAGACATGATTAATATCATGTTAAAGCTACTAATCCTCACAGCCGATTTTCAAACACAGATAAATCCTGAAATCTGAATGATTTTGTGCAATTCTAATGATGGAAAAGTCTGACATCAGTATGTGAGAGAGCTATTTTGTGTTCATTACATGCCTCAATGATAGCTTGGTCTGCTAAAGCTCCTTTAGGACTAGCAATGTAGGACACACCACTCTGTAAAGATACAATATTCAAGGTTAGAAATGATAGTTATGAGATAAACATCACAAGACTAAAATCACAGATCTGCCATTCCACAATCCAAGTCTTTTTTATTGATTCAAGAGAAACTTGAAAAATTGTAATTGAAATAAACCCATTGCATGAAATTTTATAATCTAACCTGGTTTGTTCATACTTCTATGAAGTGCTAAATGACTTCTATGAAGTGCTAAATGTCATCTTCATAATTCATTGAAAGAGAAAAACCCACTGAAATTAATTTCATGCAAAAATTATCCTTTTGTTCTCATTCTAATATAAAATTATTGAAACATATTTTTTTTTTTTTTTTTGGGGGGGACAATATTCACTATTATGAGCAAAATGGATGAGTAGGAACTATCAAATATCAATTAAGTTTTTACAAAAAAAGAAATTCAAACAAACCAACACTTGCAATATAATACACTCAAGAAGAAAAATCAATGATGGTGAAAATGAAGATGATGACAGTGGGTGGGTTGACGATGATGGTGGAAAAAAAGATTCCAAAGGTTGGGACCATGTTTCTTATGGATCCCTGGGCAATAAGTAGTTTCGGATGAACTAAATGTAAATTAGAAGAATTTTGGGTGGGGTAATCATGAATGGTTTTACCTAAAGTATACAAATTTTGAAATGATGGCAGTTGCATCCCATTTAAATACTTAAAGGACAAGTCCACCCCAACAAAAACTTGATTTGAATAAAAAGAGGAAAATTCAACCAGCATAACACTGAAAATTTCATCAAAATCGGATGTAAAATAAGAAAGTTATGGCATTTTAAAGTTTCGCTTATTTTCAACAAAATAGTTATATGAACGAGCCAGTTACATCCAAATGAGAGAGTTGATGACATCACTCGCTCACTATTTCTTTTGTATTTTATTATATGAAAGATTGTTATTTTCTCGTCATTGTCACGTGAAATGAAGTTTCATTCCTCCCTGAACACGTGGAATTCCATAAATTTAACATTTTGTGCTTCAGGCAGGGAGGTCCTAATTGTCAAATTCGTAAAAATTGAAATATTGTATAATTCAAACAATAAAAAACAAAAGAAATAGTGAGTGAGTGACATCATCGACTCTCTCATTTGGATGTAACTGGCTCGTTCATATAACTATTTTTTTGAAAATAAGCGAAACTTTGAAATGTCATAACTTTCTTATTTTACATCCGATTTTGATGAAATTTTCAGCATTGTGCTTGTCTGATTTTTCTCTATTGATTCAAATCAACATTTTTCTGAGGTGGACTTGACCTTTAGATATGAACAATTGTAGTGTATTAATGTCAAATACTGTCAAATAATGGTCTGGTGTAAGATAAATCTTGTGAACTGGTACAAATGCAAAGCGCTTTCTTTTGCAATAATACAATTTAATTATTTTGTTCCTGGTGGCCCATACTAGATTGCTATACGTTATATACAGTAAAATCAATGAATCATAAAGCATCATAAGTGTTTTGTAGGGAATGCATTTCTTTGATTTATAGAGTATACAAACATTCTTAGAAACAGAGGTCATTATATGATGTATATGTTCATTCCAATTTAAATTTACCTACATGAACGACACCCAAAACCTTTTTTTAAATTGCTTCTTTCAAGAGGTACATTATCTGTAAGTATAATGTAAGTCATTTGTATGAGAATTACAGAATGTTTAAATATTATTTGAATGTTCAAATAGTGAGGTCCAAAAGAAATAGTTTCTGTAAAAAGCTTATTAATCATATAGGAACAACGAAATCCAAACATACCTGGCGAGCCCTGTCAATATTATCTCTGAATGGGAAGAAGGCATCCGAGCTTAAAGCAACTTCATTGAGCTGGGAGATCCAAGACTTACGCTCATCCTAAATGAAAAAACATATATGAAGGAAATGATTGAACGTCATTATCATTTACCTTTTCAATTATGTGCAATGCAAATCATAGCTATTCCTGATAAAAGGCACTGGCAATCCCACATATTAAAGGTCAAATCCACCCAAGAAAAATGGAGACTCCAACAAGCATAACAAAGATATTTTCATCAAAATTGTATGTAAAATAAGAAAGATATGCATTTTTAGATTTTCGCTTATTTTTCACGAAACAGTTATATGCACAACTCAGTGATATGCAAATGAGAGGGTCAATGATGTCCACCATTCTTTTTTTTTTTTTCCAATTATACAATATTTCATTTTTTTACAGATTTGACAATAATGACCAACTTGACTAAACCACAAATGTTCAAGCAATGGTAATACAAAAAATTCAGGGAGGAGCAAATCTTTATTTCACATGACAATATAGGATATTTCATATAATGAAATACAAAAGAATTAGTGAGTGGGTGATGTCATCGGTCCTGTCATATGCATACCAGCCAGGATGTACATACAACTGTTTTGTGAAATTAAGCAAAACTTACTACTACTAATAATTAACATTATTTGTATAGCGCTTATCACAAGCCATGTCTCTCTTCCACTTTGGAAAAAATAGAAAGAGAGAAGAAATTTCAGCAAAAGAAAATAAAGTAATTGTATAGTTCACAGTAGATTGCAGTCAGTTGAGGGGCTTTACAGGCAAAGGGAGGGGCTATTTAACAAAACAAGTAGGTTTTTAACATGGATTTGAATTACTCTGTTGAATCTGCTTGTTTTATAATTTGTGGTAGATTCTTCCAGAGATGAGGGGATGTGAAATAAAAAGATTTTGAACCAGAAGACTGGGTATTGGTAGTGTTGTGATTGGGAAATCATAGTAGTGAAAGGACTTTAGATAATTTCTGTGTAACTACTTTGTGTGAGACATTACAAGATGATGACTCGGGTAACCACACATTCCAATGAGATGAAGTACTCTCTCTATCCATGCTAAAATTAAGTTTATTGTACAAATGAATTTAGTTCCAATCAAAAAATCAAACTATACACACGTGTCTCTCGAGTCTCCTAAACATTGTGTAACTGGAACTCTACATGGTGTCAGAAGTTAAAGAACTGACTGTTATCTAGTGAAAATGGATGGCATGCGACCACCAGAAGCCTTTTCTCTACAGGGCAACATCACAGATAATTGGAAGAGGTGGAAACAGCATTTTGAGCTGTACCTAAAGGCTAGTGGACTTGACAAAAAGGACTCAAAGTACAAACAGCCACACTGCTTCACATAATTGGTGAAGAGGCGTTAGAAATTTATAACACATTTTCCTTCGAGCAGGACATTTCATCATCAGGACAAGCTGTAGCACCGACATTAAAAGACTTGCTGGAGAAATTCACTGTACATTTTGAGCCACAGTCCAACGTGACATTTGAGAGGCATGTATTCATCACAAGATTTCAACATGATAACGAGTCATTTGTCCAGTTCATCACAGACTTGAAGAAAAGGGCTAAATCATGTGTGTTTGAGCATCTTCGAGACAGTCTGATATAAGACAGAATTGTTGTTGGAATATGTGATGATGGTACCAGAGCAATACTACTCAGAGAAAAAAGACTTGTCTTTGGAGAAAGCAATAGACATTTGCAAGGCAACTGAAATAACTTCACAACATATTGCAGACCTGAAGCCCGAACAGAACATTCATGCAATGCAGGCGAAGCCGAATAGAAAGATATGCCCTAAGTGTGGAAATAAGCATCCACCCAGAAAATGCCCTGCATATGGCAAAGAATGCCATACCTGCAAAAGGATGAACCATTTCAGCTCCATGTGTAGAGATCGGGATCGAGATAATGACAGAGACCATTCATCGAGGATGGTTCCATCTAGAGGACGAACTCGCAACAAAAAGAGTCATCACCCCAGCAAAAGAGGGATCGATGACAACCAACAGTTAATCCAGTGATGCGGACAATGAGGAATTCCATGTCGACACCACCAATGGAGCCCAGCAGAAAGAGAAGAAATCAACCAAAGAATGGTATGTCGATCTCACACTTCTTTCTGACAAAAACAGGCATAAAGAAAAAAATATCAACCAAAAGTGCTCAATTCAAATTGATACAGGTGCTAAATGCAACATACTGGCTGATAAGGCTTATAAAAAACTAGGGATGCCAGAAATTGGCAAGTCAAAAGCAAGATTGATGTCATACACAGAGCATGTAGAAAATCACATTTGGGAAAATGCACCCTAACATGTGTGAGAAATAACAAATTCCATTACATTGAGTTTGAGGTACTTGATAGAGATGCCCAATCCATACTTGCACTTGAGTCATCTGAATTACTAGGCTTTGTAAAGAGGGCAGATTCAATCAAAGATGATAATTTGGGAAACCAATACAAAGAGGTGTTTGAAGGCCTTGGATGTATGGGGGAACCACAGCATTAAGATGTGGATAAATCAGTCCAACAATCCACCCTCCAAGGAAAGTCCCAGTAGCAATAAAACAAGGTGTGAAAAATGAGCTCAATAGAATGGAAGAAATGGGTGTGATAATAAAGCAAACAGAACCAACACAGTGGGTAAAGTTCCATGGTCACAGTACCAAAGAAAGAAAAAAAATAAGGTAAGTATATGCCTAGACCCTATGGACTTAAATGAAGCAATAAAAAGATCACACTACCCGATGAAAACAATTGATGACATTACTGATAATCTAGCCGGTGCACAGATCTTTAGTATATTAGATGCTAATTGCGGTTTCTGGCAGATTCCTCTTGATGATGAGAGTTTAAAACTTCTCACATTTAATACGCCCTCCGGCAGATATAGATTTCTTAGGTTACCTTTTGGAATCAACTCTGCCAGTGAGATATTTCAGAGACTTATGACCGATATGTTTAGCGAGATAGAAGGTGCAGAGATTCTGGTAGATGACATTGTAATATATGGCCACTCAGAAAGTTTCCTTGATTGATGGTTGAATCAAGTTGAAGTAAGTACTAGAAAGGTGCAGAGCAAAATGCATTTCTTATTTCTTATGGATAATGAAGAGTTAAAGCCAGAGTAATAATAATAACAATGCGCCTTGGAATTGATTATTTCTAGATAGATGGGGCAATATACATGCCTATTACTATCATTATCAACTCCCAAGAAAGTATGTTAAATAATGATATCATAGTTTTTGTATATTTAAAAAAACAAGGCATACACTATTCTGTGTCTCGCCCACTTATGAAAATAACCAGATATATTGTGCTTTGCGAGGGCACACAACAGAATTGTATCAAAACTTCAATGTGAAACTGAGATGGAATAACATTTGTCATAAGTGTCTTGCATGTAAACTTTAATGATGACCTGAAAATGAACTTTGACGTTGCTGCACTCAACCCAGGTGAGGTGAATGGGTACCCGGTAGGAAGAAATTCCTTGAATGCTTTAAGCGCCTAAGCAGCCCAGCTAAAGCCGGGGTAATAATAATAGCAGGACCTGCTGGGAGAAAAGTTGTCAGAACTGACGTGGCTTCCCTGGGTAGATATACCTATATAATAATTATTTTTATTATCCAAAATCCCCTATCTCACTTTCCGCATATGTTTTATACACAGCAGCGTGCCGATGTGCAATGGTTCACTTACTTAACGCTAGTGGGCGCCATTCCCCATAAGCATTAATTGAGCATTTCAAAAAATCGCTGAAGTGTCTGATCTTCCCCTTGTAGTATCTTTGGTTATATCAACAAATCTTACGCTGCTACACTAGCAAAACTAAGTCCTATTAGACCCAACAGACTGAAATTATCTGGTCCAAGCCATGTATATTCTGATGGGTCTTGACTTGTGAAATATCAGTGGGCAAAGGTCTATGTAACATCTACAATTTTACACAAATTTGTGGTAGCATGAACGCAGAATTGCAGATACCAGCCAACCATACTTTACCTCCGCACCCGCCGGCACGCCTACCAAATTATGCGTGCACTTCAATTGTATGTGCGTATTGAGTACACCTTCCTAAAAGCAACACTCCCGTGTGTTGCTGCCCTCTACATCCGTTGGGTTAAACACAGTAATGAGTTTGTCACACTCCCTCTTTTTTCATTTTGTTTGCTAACCCTTTCTAAATAAAGTTATGATAAATCAATTTTACCTCTGTCAGCATAGCTGGGGGATTCTCCAACATTCCTTCCCAGGTATCTCGACTCATATCCTGCAAGGTGACATACATAATATATCAAATTTATTTATTGATATCAAAGAAGACTCTTCTGACAATATTTCACTGATTTTAGAATGTATATTTAGCAACAATGTCAAGTTTGAACATTTGAAGAAATACTGAAAGGAAATACACTCCATCACTTTTGTGAAAGTGAATGGAATGGAGAACGTACCAGAGAGCTCACAAACTTATTCATTTACAGATGTATGTCATAATTGTACAAAAGTGTGCTGTATCGTTAAACCTGTGATAGCAAGTGATACAGCAAAAAATGCACTAACAAGGAATAAGCGTTGTTGTGTCTCGCCCACTTGTGAAAGTAACCAGAAATATTGTAATTTGCGAGGGCACGCGACAGAATTGTATCAAAAGTTCATTGTAAAATAACTGGGATGCAATAACATTTGTCATAAGTCTTGCACGTAAACTTTAATGTTGATCTCAAAATTACCTTTGGCCTTTACCATGTGACCTCTGAACACAATAACATGCAGGTCTCCTTAGTACAGTTACAACCCAGGTTTGGTTCAAAAGTGACACGGTTGCGGAGTTATGTCAAACAATTATCTCAAAATGACCTTTGACATTACCATGTGACCCTTGACTGCGCCATGATATGCAGGTCTGCTAAGTGCATCTACAACTAAGTTTGGGTGAAAAATGAATAACTGTTGCAGAGTTATGTGTCATAAGAGAGTCTTGTACGTAAACTTTAATATTGACCTGAAAAGGACCTTTGACCGTACCATGTGACCTCTAAATGCACCGTGACATGCAGGTCTCCAAAAGGACATCTAAAACCCAAGTCTGGGTGAAAAGAGCCTTACGGATGCGGAGCTATGTGTCATAAGAGTGTCTTGCACGTAAACTTTAACGTTTACTTGAAAACTACCTTTGACCTTATCATATGACCTCCGACTACAGCATAACATGCAAATCCTCAAAGTACATCTACCATCCAAGTTTGTTGAATAGTGACTTACGGTTTCGGAGTTATGTGTCATAAGAGAGTCTTGACCGTAAACTTTAACGTTGACCTGAAAACTACCTTTGACCTTATCATATGACCTCCGACTACAGCATAACATGCAAATCCTCAAAGTACATCTACCATCCAAGTTTGGTTGAATAGTGACTTACGGTTGCGGTGTTATGTGTCATAAGAGAGTCTTGCACGTAAACTTTAACGTTGACCTGAAAACTACCTTTGACCTTATCATATGACCTCCGACTACAGCATAACATGCAAATCCTCAAAGTACATCTACCATCTAAGTTTGGTTGAATAGTGACTTTCGGTTGCGGAGTTATGTCATAAGAGAGTCTTGCATGTAAACTTTAACGTTTACCTTAAAACCTTTGACCTTACCATGTGACCTCCAACTGCAGCATTATATGCAGGTCCGCTAAGTACATCTACCATCAAAGTTTGGTTGAAAAGTGACAAACGGTTGCGGAGTTATAAGTCATTATGATTGTGACAGATGGACGACATTAGGATCCCTTAGTCTCGCCTTCACCTCTGGTGGGTGAGACAATAAAAATGTTCACTGATGTGGAAATACATCTGACAAGTTTAATTATTTTTATTTTCAATAAATATTATGTAGTAAAATTTCATGAATAAATAAAAAAGACAATTCATTCTCTATTCTGCACATAACCACTCTATTATAGATAATAAATGCAAAATACTCATTAATGTATCAATTACTCCATTTTTTGTGTGTTTTTTCTTACCTCCCCTACAGTTCCATTCACATATACATCTATCACATTAGACATCTCAGCTCTCTTCACACCAGACTTGAACTTCATTGACTGAACGTTGGGATGATGACGGAGCCACCTGAAGCACAAGAAATATTCACCAAACATACTATAATGTCATATCCCATAATCCAATAATATTAAACCAAATATAGCACCAAAGTGACAACACTAGGAAAGATTACTATAATAGACATTTAGGCAGATTTATACAAACACATTACAGTCCGACCTCTCTTATCCGGCCTCCCCTTATCCGGATCTCTCTATTATCCAGATGCACACTTGCCAAGATTTTTCTTTTTCTTCCAATTCAATCTAGTATGTGGGGGAAATGAGAATCCTAACTCACGTTGATCACATATATTTTCAATATAGACTACCTACAACCACATTATTTTTCATGAAAATATCTCACCCAAATCACCAAAAGATCTTAGACAGGATAATTTTCTAGTAAATCAGGGTGCAGCACAAACATTTCATCACATTTCCCAGGGAAAAAACAACACATGTCTCGCTAGCTATAACTTAGCACTAGGCCTCACTATGGACAGCACCATCTATCTATTTGAGCCTACAGTCAGTATAAAAATGGCTGACAATGCGAAGCTGCGATACCCACCGCGATGATCCAATTTTAAAACTTAGTTTCATCAAGTCATTCTCTTTCTTTCGAGGTATGCTCGATGTATACCTAAATCATTTTAGCAGGTAAATTATCCAAGAGTTTTGGCCATCAATGGATTTGGTTCTGTAAAAATACCACCTATAACAGGGATTTTCAAATGGTGGCGCGCACGCACCACTTGTGGTGCACCGAGCCTTGCGGAATGGTGCGTGGGAGCCGGTAAAGAAAAAGAAAATGAACACAAGGAAATAAAAGTTTAATCTACTATTATCCTATTTGATTACTTTATTACAAAGGGAACATAAAAACTCAGCTCTATTTGAAATTTAAATGCTTATTGATTTCCTCTGATTTTGTGTAATCTAGCATTCGATTAACATTTATTGTGGAGGATCAATGTTCTTCTTATTTATTCTCTTCTTGATGTATTCATTTACAACTGGTACAAAGACTATGTACATGTGTGAACATAGATTTGTGAACAATGCTTTTAATTATAATAATCACGTTTTATTTACTCAGAGTGGCCATTTCGCTCAGGGAACTGCAGCGGGCCTTGTATTTCCATGTGTGTAAAGTTATTACTACCCTTCTCCAATATAAAAGCTGAGGGCCAAGCAAGAGGGGCAGAAGGTTCAATTCTGTTAGTTGATGTTTTTGTATGACTCTGTTAGGGATTGAACCCACACCTCCCCCTTCATGAGACTGACGCTCTACCACTGTTTACCATACCCAATTTCCTTTTCAAACATTAACCACATCAACAAACGGAATTGAACCTTCTGCCCCTCTTGCTTGGCCACTCTGAGTAAATAAAACGTGATTATTAGGTGGTCTGTCATTTATGACAGATCACCTCTTAATTTCGTCAATTTCTTCTTATTTATTTTTAACGATTTTTTTGTCGCCAAGTTATCTCAAAATCGACTTGATCAATTTCATTGAATTTCATGTCATTTATAGGATCTGTCATGGACACGTCAGAATAAGCTTTTCAAGGTCAACAGGTCATGATGACGTCATCTAGGCGCCATTTTGTAAAATCACATTATCAATCACATCTCCATTATCAATTATCAAAAATCAATCAAATTTACATCACATTAACTTCAGGTCAAGGTTCATCAGGTCATGTCATCAAAGGTCACCTGGAGGTCTCGACGCGGGCGTACGCGCGCGTCAAAATTTTAAAATGCTCAAAATCTTTTTTTGACCGAACGAGAGTACGTTTTAGGTCATTTTAAGCATTTTAAAATTTTGCGCGCGCGCACATATGCGCGCGCGTTTCCGCGCGTAACGCCTATACGCAACGCAGAAACACCGTTTTTTTACATCATTGCATTGATAATAAAATTCTGAACAATTTCATACCTTGATCAACCTTCTACGACCTTTAATGACGAAATTAACACCCGTTAAATTTGCAGCACGTGTGCGCGCGAGCTCTCACTATAGGCCATATATGGGCAAAAACATGCCTATTGAAAATTCACTGTAGCTCTTTAAATAGTCCATTGACCCCCAATTTTTTTTTCATATATCGATAGAGTATGAGTTGTAGATTTGATTTCATGTCATCAATGTCCCTAAATTATATCGTGACGTCATCAAAATGGCGCCTAAACTAAAAATTTCATTTTTTCAAAAATGACGTCATCAAATTTATGCAAATTTGGTTGTAACTTCTCGAATATAGATCGTTTTTCGCCCAGATTTCGATATGTTGTAGTTTAGAATGTACTCTTTCTCCTTAATTAACATGAATATTCGTTTTGAGAAACACATCATTGCGTAAAACAGCGATGAAAAGAGGCATGTCATTTTTCCTCATTTTGCGTGTAATCTCTATGGGACATGACTTTTTCTCAAAACCAGATTCGACATTCCTCTATTTCGTGAGCCATATCTCCATTTTTTCTTGTCAGTTTTCTTTAAGCTTTTAGTATGTTGTAGCTGAGATTCTAAGCTTTCGCAAGTGTGCCCTTCGTTTTTTGATCAGATGCCGAGATCATGCCCGTATTTCACTTGCAAAATTGGACTTGTAATTCTCAAAATTGCTTACGTGTATTCTCTATGGTGAATATCGTGGCTTTGACTGCTTCTTAAAGGGCGCGGGTTCGAGTCCTGGGGTGAACAAGATGAATTTTTTTTTTCACTTTTTTTTTCTTTTTGCCACTTCTTACATGATCCTTTATGATAATTTAAAGGTATAAAAGTTTAAATTTAGCAAGATAAAACAGATTATAATTACTTTTTTTCATATCACATGTATTTTGCGTGTAATCTCTATGGGACATGACCTTTTCTCAAAACTAGATTCGACATTCCTCTATTTCGTGAGCTATATCTCCATTGTTTCTTGTCAGTTTTCCCTGAGCTTTTAGTATGTTGTAGCTGAGATTCTGAGCTTTCGCAGGTGTGCCCTTCATTTTTTGATCAGATGCCGCGATCATGCCCGTATTTCGCTTGCAAAATTGGACTTGTAATTCTCAAAATTGCTTACGTGTATTCTCTATGGGGAATATCGTAGCTCAATGGATAACGCATTTGACTTGCTTACGTGTATTCTCTATGGGGAATATCGTAGCTCAATGGATAACGCATTTGACTTGCTTTCTCGAGGGCGGAGGTTCGAGTCCTGGGGTGAACAAGATGATTTTTTTTCAATTTTTTTTTCTTTTTGCCACCTCTTACATAATCCTTTATGATAATTAAAAGGCATAAAAGTTAAAATTTAGCAAGATAAAACAGATTATAATTGCTTTTTCCATATCACATGTATTTTGCGTGTAATCTCTACGGGACATGACCTTTTCTCAAAACTAGATTCGACATTCCTCTATTTCATGAGCTATATCTCCATTGTTTCTTGTCAGTTTTCCCTGAGCTTTTAGTATGTTGTAGCCGTGATTCTAAGCTTTCAAAAAATATGCCCTCCATTTTTTGATCAGATGCCGGGATCATGCCCGTATTTCGCTTGCAAAATTGGAATTGTAATTCTCAAATTTGATTACATGTAATCTCTATGGGGAATATGCTAGCTCAATTGATAACGCATTTGATGTGTTCGTCCGTATTGCTGACGTGTAGGTCCGTGTTGCTGACGTGGTGGTCCGTGTAGCTGACGTGTAGGTCCGTGTTGCTGACGTATTGGTCCGTGTTGACGACGTGCTCTGCCGGCATGATCCGTGTAGATCCGTGCTGCCGTGTTGATGCCGTGTTCACAGTCATCTGGGGCAAAACTATCCCGGACCTCCCCGGATCATGCCGGCATTGCCGTGTTGATCCGTGAGGTATAATCATCTATCTTGTATGTATCTGTTTGAAGATGTATGTCTGACGATTGTCATCACATCAATAATCACATTTAGTAATGGTCAAAACTTATTCTTAGGATGTCTACGATCAAGATTATCAATGATATCTAAATGATTTATTTCATACATCAGCCGACACTGAATGACAAATCATGACAGACCACCTAATTCGTCCGCATGACGAATTAAATTCTAGTTATAATTAAAAGCATTGTTCACAAATCTATGTTCACACATGTACATAGTCTTTGTACCAGTTGTAAATGAATACATCAAGAAGAGAATAAATAGGAAGAACATTGATCCTCCACAATAATTGTTAATCGAATGCTAGATTTGAGCAAGACAATTATTAAAAAAAAAATAAATTGTGTAGTATGTTGGCATTTTATATCTTCTGTTGATTTAGAACCCCTCTCGGCCATTTAAAAGGCTTCCTACCTAAGCGCTTGTTGGATAGTGGAGCAGTCCAGATTTTCAACAAGAAATTTGGAGCGTTAAGGGACCGCATCCATATTGTATTGGCAGCGTGCACCCCGCGAGCACACCCCCGCTGCGGTAATTAGTGAACAGGATGTATCTCCCCGCTAGACGCAGCTAGCGGCGGCGCGCTGCTCAGATTAAAGCAGATTAACAGGAATCATTAATCCTAGATTTTATCATTGAAGCTTCTCGCCGCTTCTCGCAGCTTGCACGCGGCCAACTTGCAGGCGAATACTCGTACTCAAAATGATGTGCTTTCTAAATCCGTTGGTGAAATGTGCGCGACCGATGCGGCGATTTTCTTGTCTGCCCGACACGAAATGAAGGTATTTAAGTAAGAAATATTGAGCTAAAAAGTGTCTTAGATTTTTAGCAAAATAATTCTTATACATTTCGAGGTGGAAAGATTCATAATGATATTAGTTTTATATTATTTCCGTTGCGTAATAATGATCTATTTCTTCCAACAAAGTACGATCATCACTTATTCTTAATCCGACCCCGACATGAAATAGGACATAGTAACTTCTAGCAATGTAAGATCATCGCTTGCGTGTTTGTTTAGGTCCGTTCCGGCACGAAATGAAAGTATAAAAGAATGAAATATTGAGCTAAAAAGTGTCTTAAGAGGTTTTAAAAATATTTTTGGTACGTTTCAATGTGGAAAGATTTGTATTCATGTAACTAAACTTTACGAAATAATTATGTATTTCTTAGAACAATGTACGATATTCGCTCGTTCTTGAATTCGACCAGACAATCAATTATACAAGATATGGAATATTAATAGAAAAATGGGTCGTAAATACTTTTAAATAGTTTGAAGGCGGAATGAATCTAATTACTCTTCGTATAGTAATCTACGGTATTTTCCCAAATGTATGATTATCGCTTGCCTGTTTGTTTCCGCTCCGGCACGAAATGAACGGGGAAATTAAGGAAATATTGAGCTAAAAAGTGTTTTTAATGGTTATAAAGATATTTCTGGTACGTTTCAAGGTGGAAAGATTCGTATTCACATTGGCGGCGGAAGCCAAAAATTTTAGGAGGGGACAACCAAAAAAAAAAAAAAAAAAGTTCTCAACGCCGCCTATGCGTATTCATATAATCAAGCTTGCGAAATAATTATGCATTTCTTTGAACAATGTCCGATGATCGCTTGTTCTTGAATTCGACCAGACATTTAATAAAACAAAATATATGGAACATTGACAGATAACATGTGTCCTAGATTATTCGAAAATAGTTTTAAGGCGGAAATCAAATAACTTTTCTTTTCTTCGAACAATGTACGATGATAGCTTGTTCTTGAATCCGACCCGACATGAAATGACGCAAAATATTTGGCATGTTAATAGATAAAATAGGCCGTAGACTTCTAAATAGTTATGAGGTGGAAAGCATCTGACTGCCTTTCGCAATAATCTACGGTATTTTCAAACAATGTACGATTATCGCTTGTGTGTTTATTTCTGCTCGGACACGAAATAAAGGCATAAATGTACTAAATATTGAGCCAAAAACTGTCTAATAAATGATTTTATAAATACTTCTAGTATGTTTCAAGGTGGAATAATTCATATATATCTAATTAACCCTGCTTAAAAATTAACTATTTCTTCCACCAATGCGCGATAATCGCTTGTTCCTGTTTTAGAATGATATAAATTCGCCTTGCCATTAATTTGATGGTTCAAATTACAAAATTTGTGATTTTATGCCATAATATTTGATGCAAAAGTATTCAAGTAATTTCATTTCATTTTACATAATCATTGGATTATTTTGTCGCAGCAGGTGAGTGTAATGGTGCTTCTTCGCAATTCATTGTTTCCATACTCGTGCAATGTATACACAATTAATCAATTTCTTGATTTCTTGAAGCCCATTGTAACGAGTAGTCTGAAAAACGCTCAAGCGCAATGAAAAGAGCAGGATCTTTCGCAGAATAGTTATGTCCGCTACGCCCATGACCCTTCAATGATAATTAATCAATATAATCTACGTCGGATACTTTCTTTGAAAAGAACTTGCCGCGCATTATAAATTATTGTGAAAGCAAATGGCCGCTTTGATCTTTAATGACTTAAACAGCACCATTGTTAGGTATTTAATCAGTTAATCTTAAAAGAGGATAAGAAAGAACGTCCTGTGGAGTCTACTTTTTTGCCCTCTTATAATATTTTAATGCTTTCAAAAGTCATCCAACACTAGAATCTTTTGAAAAAAGTATGTATAGCCCTTTGATATAATTATGTACACATATATTTTTAGGGCGGTAATGTCAATAGGCATCTAAAAAGAATACCTTGTTAGAAGGCGGGATTATTAGAACTTTGATTATAACTTACCTTTTGTATCGGCGTGGGGATACAAAATCTTTGCAAATTGTTAACATAATTAAAAGAAAGATAAACTTAAAAATCGGGGGGGGGGGGGTATACAACCAAGTCCATACTAGTGAGGGCGCTAATAGATTTACCCGGGGCCACAATGCCTAGCTGCCCTTTCAGCTACTTTAAAATATATGCCTCATTATATTGCTATATAACTACGATCAGATTTCATTTGGCCTTTGTAAATGGTGCAAGCACGAAAACACGACACGAAGCGCGCTTGAATTTTCTATAAGGCATATCTTCAACAATTTTGATAGTTTTGACATTTAGAGAACGTTCGTAAATAATCAAATGAATTAAAGCTTCCATTTGTTGGGGGAGCCAGGGAGAGGGTGGGGTGTATGACATTTTGTGTCCCCTACGCTTAACTGACTTTTGGAAGGACGTGTTCTCTCCCCCCCCCCCCCGACATGTTTGATGTCCAACTACCCAAAACATATAATGGTCGGCTTGGTCGCTATTTTTAAAATCCCGTTCTTTAAATTTTCATGATCTACTTTTCATACTTGTTTTTTTTTTCACATCTTTCAATTCATTGTATTTGCGTTCTTTTCTCCGTTTTTAAACTTTCTTTTGCTCTCGCGATTTTTCAAATTACATTTACAAAATTATAATAACCCGAACCACTTTTGAAATATAATGTTCGTCTGTTTATTGCGTGCTCATTGTAGTTTCATGTTGGGGTTATTTTTGCACCATTTGGAATAACGTCAACCTGGTCAGGCTTCCTGCTTTCACTCCTGTTCAAAGAATTCTTGTAATTGTTATTTTTGCCAAGAAAAGCACAAAGGTCGTCCTGACAAAAAAAATGAGATGCTAACGTAAATGTTTTCAATGAAGCTCAGGGTCAATGAATTCGATCATGGGCACTAATCACTCCTTTGTGAAATGACGAAGTGCCAGTTGCCCGAACTTGTCACAATAGCTCTAATTCTATAAGGAATTAAATCTATTGTTCCTTCGCATTTTATCGTTGAGAGGATAAAAGCACATTTGCAACATATTTTGCAGCTCTAACCTTGTTGACAAATTAGACACAGAAGAAAAGTGACGCCTATTGGACAAAATTGTTAGAAAAAGACGAGATGTAAAATAATCATCAACAATTGCGTATGCATCAATTAACTAGAAATTGCACGAAAGTGGCAATGATTCTGCATGGAGTGGAAATAGAACATGTCGTCCCTTTTTCAGTCCACGTTCATTTACCGCCATGTGCTGAGTATATAGAGCAACATAAAATTCTTAACGCAAAATATATTTTGTCATATTATCATTATATATGTATTACTCTTTTTTAAATCCCCTTGCCCGCCATCCGGGGTAGGAGGATGGGCGGCGGCAGGGTAATTTTGATTACGGGGAGGAGTAACTTTTTTTGTATACTTAATTTCATATCGGGTCGGATCAAGAACAAGCAATAATTGCATCTTGTTAGAAGATGTAGATATTATTGCGTCGTGCGAATTATATTCTTTCTGTTCCAAAAGAAGTATATTTTTAATAATTCAAGATCTTTATGAACTCGATATTTGTCAATTTTATATCGCCATTTTATGTCGGGTCGGATCTCTTTCCGATTCGAAACCTTTTAGAAGTATCAGCTAGATCGAAACTCTGTATATATATCTATAATTAGACCATCATTTTATAACGGGTCGGACCAAGAACAACAATCGTATGTTGTTGGAAGATATAGGTATTCATAGCCCAACAAAAATCAATTATTTCCACATCGAAAGTCTTAAAATATATTTTTATTGACAGAGGATATCTTTTAACTCGATATTCCATACTGAAATACTTTCATCTCATGTCGGATTGGATCAAGAATAAGAAATTTTGCGACTTTGATTCCATTAAAATATTGCCTTTTCGACTTTGTCGGGAAAATTAGTCATTTCATTTTTTTCTGACAGAACATGGGTTCGTCCATATACGGAAATATCAGTTATTTAAATCGTTTACACTCGCATTAAATTTAAAATCATGCGTGATCGATCCTGCATTAATTTGAGATGTTTGTAACTCCATTTCATTTGCCTTTCCGATATTGCCGGGAAAGTGTCATTTATGTTCTCAGAGAACATGAATTCAGTCCTAAAGATATATGAAATTTATCTTAAATTGTTTGCACCTCAAAACAATCGCTCTTACATCAACACATGATCAATCGGAAATGATGGCGAAAATCAAAGAACGACAGAGATATTCCATGCATCCAACAATGGAATCGGTTCGCGAAATACGCAGTAGCACCCATTCATCATGTTCATAATAAAATATAGAGGGTGAAGAGTTTCCTCATTTGAATAACAACATGCGGCACTAAAAAAAGGATTGTCACATGTATCAGTTCCCATTATGTGTGTAATGGCCCTAGCCTATTTATTCACAAAATGTTGCTAAACTAAAAAAAATAGGCCTCAAATGATTGGATTTATCAAATACTGCAGTATGGAAATTACAATGAGTATCATACAGTTTCACTTTTTTTTTCAAAAGTTCGATGTTTTGTATGGGGATGTCATCTGGATCCCGAGCGTTTTCTTTTTCTTCATTCAATGTTTTTTTAAATAAGAAAAAAAACTATGGACTACTAAACCGCACATCCGGGTTTTTTTATCATTGTTCCGGCTCGATATAGAGCGATCAAAAGACGGTGTTTGTAATTTGCATTCGACCCTTAACGCCCCGCAATCCCCCACTCTGCGTGTGGTCTTTAGCGTCACTAGGGAATTGTTAACGCACTATAGAACACTGGTGGATGAAAGGCTGATCGGATTTAATCCCGTGCCTAGAAAGACGATCCTTGATACTGAAAAGCACTGATTTTTATACCGAGACTTAAACCTCGGTCACATTTGATCTACGGCAGCCGTAAGGCGAATTAAAACAGCCGTTTATTCATTTGTTTTATATACAAACCACCTATATGCGGCTGGTTCAAAAATGTTAAAACGGCTGTTTCCGACTCGCCGTACAGCCGCCATAGAGCAAATGTGACCGAGGTATAAATGGTAAAAAAAATTGACAAGCAAAAAAAAAAGTCTTCACTGGAGAGGGGTCACTTATGGCTCGTCAGGGATCACTTTGGACTCGTCAGGGGGGGGGGGGGTGGCAGGGATACGTCACTTGCATGTGTTGTGACTCGTCAGGGGGGCAGTCTGCCCCCCCTTATTAGGTACGCTATAATGGTGCTGATCGTTGACTTTGGCCGGTTTATTAGGTCCGGTAAGAGGTAAAGGGTTGGAATAAAAATTTTAAACGTCTCAGATTAATTGAAAATCGTTCGAGACAGAAATTATTTCAAAATTGTTTTGATTTGGAAATTATATTGAAATAATTTAATTTCCTTTGAGAATAAACTCTCTCCTAAAAAGAAGTACAATTCACGTATCTTTTCAATTAAGTTAGAAATATAAGTCCTAAATACATTAGATAAATGGTCTCAACTCTCAGATCACAGCTCATGATCGATCGGAACGTATTTCAAAATTGTTTTGAGGTGGAAATTATATAGAATTTGTTTCAGATACCATAAGCTCTTTTTCCTGAAATAAATATTATTCGCTTATCTTTCCAATAAAAGGGAAATACGTTGGAATAAAAGTACTCAACATCTTAGTCTTAGATTAATGCACGATCGTTCGAGACGTATTTTTGAAATTGTTTTGAAGTGGAAATTATATATCATGAAATCAATTAAAACCTTCCAATGTAAACTTTTATTCTCCTGGAAGAAATACAATTCGCGTATTTTTCCAAAAAAAGTCCAACAGAAGCAGATTGCGTTCCCAATAATTTTCTAGAATCAAGAGTGCCTACAATATCAAAAATTCGGCATAAGTTAAACAAAAAACCCAACATAAATATACCCAAACAATTTATACGATGTCAGAAACAAAATCGAAATGTCAAAAAATCAAAACAAAAATATCATAAAAGGAAGTATTTCAAAAAGTAAGGCAGTATGTCTAACAAAAGAAAAAGAAGTAGACATTTTGTTGATTTGCGATTTAGCGTGTTTAATGATATGGCGTCATTATCATTCTCCAAAATTTAGTTTGCCGTTGATATCAATGTTCGCACTAATTTAGTTACATTCGGGCATCATATTCATATTGTGTCATTTTATCTGGCCTCTGTCAGAAAAAATAAATGTTCTAAAAATATTAATCTTCCCGTGGCAAAGATGAATAGGCCTATATACCCCTCTAGTTATACACTCTTGGCGGACATTATCCGGCGAGTTGGATGATATAGGCCTATTCATACCAAGATGTCTCAAAGTATGGCCTTAATAGAGGTAAAAAAAAAATATGCATGGGTACAATTCGTGCAACTGCTCGATCATTAATATTCTTTTTAAACGAACGGTTTGTCTTGCGCTTCTTGATTTTCATGCTCGGGAATTAATATTTTTGTCAGTGCCAAGAAGCAACGTTGACGTTCGGATAAAACGGGATAAAATAGGCGTGTAATCCATCTGTATCCGGTCCCAAAATCATACGTTAAAAAAGTCATTAATTCAACTTATTTTTCATGTGTGAATCTTCCGTGTCAATCTCAATTCGAAAGCTGCAACATTTTCGAAATCGGCAGTATTTCTATTGATGGCGTTAATTTTCAGTTCAGTTCGTTGACAACGGAAACTATTGAGAACCATCGACTTATCGAGATCGAGAATTTTTGTCATATTCATAATTATGCGCACGTGTTGATCTGTAGTACTCGGTCGCCATGCGACACGATGCGGCCGAGCATATTCTACCGCTAGCTAGCTGTAGTCATTTCCAATAGAGCGTGCTTGCATGAAGTGCTTCGATACGGACATAAAAGAGGAACGCCTTTCATTATCATGCTTTTAAATATAATAATTTGAAGTCGAGTAGCACGACAAGTGGAACTAGTACAGGCACCACGACGTACATGTTTACTCTTCATTCCGGGTCTTCATTCCAGAGCGAGTCGCGGAATTGAAGGCTAGCCGTGGCCGGCGCGGGGTGAGATTGATGCAGCGAGCTGAGGATTAAATCTATAATCAAATGTAACATAAAGTATGGCAGCGAGCGGCAGCAGGCACAGGGGGAGCTGCGAGAGCGGATGTGAGTTCTATTGTGCTTTAATTATCGCAGCTAGCTGCCGCTGGCCGACGCTATTATCCCGTCTTAGAGTGTGCAAGCGTACGCTCGCGGGGTGCACGCTGCCAATGCAATATGGATGGGCTCCCTAACAAAAGTAACTGAGAATGGCTGGCCTATAATTTGCACTAACATTGCAGTGAATACGGTCTGTACGCCCACTACAATATATTAACAACACTATTAATGATATTACTACCGCCATTGGGAAGCAGCTGCATGTATTTAATATTGGGTCTCCCAGATCCGGATAAATCCCTTATCCGGATTGGTGCTGGTCCCAACGTGTCCGAATAAGAGAGGTCGGACTGAATGTGAATTAATGTCATCTCTTATTAAATACATGAATAATTTTACCAGTTGTTGGCCTTGTCTCCTGCAAGTCTCGTGCAATGTATACGGGATTGCTGTCCTGCTCCTGTGCCAATAACCTGGCCATTCTTAGCATAGCAGACAGAGTTAGATTGGATGTATTTCACTGCTACTGTGGCAACAATCAGGTCACGAAGAGCGCTCTCACTCAACTGTAAATACAAATGATACAAGAAAATATAACATTCTTATTGTGTATATTAATTTGATTGTCCAGGGGGACATTGCAGCAAGGGTTACAATCAAACTCAACTATAAAAAGCAAATGTAACATATTTTCAACCAATCAAAAGCTTGCAATAGCTTGCTCTGATAATATTATACAAATAGTGAATAGACATGAGTGCGATGGTGCGAGATTTTGCATGAGGTGAACGAAAGTACTCTATTCAACGAGGCATAAGCCGATTTGAATAGAGCGTCTTTCTTTCACTGAATGAGAAATCTTGCACTATTGTACAAATATGAAACAAGTGGAATGCCTCTGGCGGTCTCACCTGCATCACGCGATTCAATATAGCAGCAGTGCTGACTCTTAAAACTACTAAAACATGATTATTCACAAAAAACACCATTCATATAATGATACAATACTACGTTCATTGATATTTGACCTTGATCATGTTACCTAATACTTGTCAGTGATACTTGATTACCCCTTTATCCATATTTTATACACTTTATCTATAAACTTTGAGAGTTATGACACCAATCTATTAATTATCTCTAAAATGGCCAAAGTTAAATGACCTTAAATGACCTTTGACGTTTGTCATGTGACCTGAAACTGGCACAGGATGTTAAGGGATAGTTGATTACTCTTATGTCCAAATTTCATGAATCAGATCCATAAACTTTCGAAGTTATGATGGTAATTCAACAGATACCCCCATTATGGCCAAAGTTCATGACCTTTGACGTTGGTCATGTGATCTAAAATACGCACAGGATGCTCAGTGATACCTGATTACTCTTATGTCCAAGTTTTATGAACTAGACTAATGAAATTTCAAAGTTATTATGGTAATTCAACAAATACCCCAATTTGGCCAAAGTTCATTGAACCTAAATGACCTTTGACCTTAATCCTGTGACCTGAAACTTGCACAGGATGTTCAGTGATACTTGAATACTCTTTACATCCAAGTTTCATGAATCAGATCAATAAACTTTCAAAGTTATGATGGTAATTCAACAGATTCCCCATTATGGCCACAGTTCATTGATCTTTGACCTTGGTCATGTGACCTGAAACTTGCACAGCATGTTCAGTGATACTTGATTACTCTTATGTCCAAGTTTTATGAACTAGCCCAATGATATTTCATAGTTATGATGGTAATTCAACAAATACCCCAATTTGGCCAAAGTTCATTGAACCTAAATGACCTTTGACCTTAATCATGTGACCTGAAACTTGCACAGGATGCTCAGTGATACTTGATTACTCTTATGTCCAAGTTTTATGAACTAGACAAATAAAATTTCAAAGTTATGATGGTAATTCAACAGATACCCCCAATTCGGCCAAAGTTCATTGAACCTAAATGACCTTTGACCTTGGTCATGTGACATGAAACTCAAGCAGGATGTTCAGTAATACTTGATTGACCTTATGGCCAAGTTTCATGAACTAGGTCCATATACTTTCTAAGTTATGCTGTCATTTTAAAAACTTAACCTTCAGTTAAGATTTGGTGTTGACGCCGCCGTCGGAAAAGCGGCACCTATAGTCTCACTCTGCTATGCAGGTGAGACAAAAACGAGTTTTTCCCTGCAGTAATCTATGAAAAGCGAGCAAAAAAATTGAAAGCGAAAAACAAAGTCCCACAAGGGGACATGACCTTGGGCAGCATTGCGCATTTAGCCAGCAGGCTTTTACGCGTATTGCACTTTCATTTTTACTAAGTGCAATGAATTAAATCATATTGTGACATCACCTCGTAACGCCGTGCAACGGTACATTTTGAATGGTACGTCGCGTGTGCAACGGTATGAGTGTTTGACATTCAGCATCCCATTTGCTCGTGTACAACAAGCTAAGTAGGCGTTGTACAATGAAAGATGTCTCTCCTTTTCCTTGACCCATTACATACAGAAGAGATTTGCTATGTACAGCAATCATATCATAAAATTTGTATGAAAAGTAAATACCAAGTAAACTGTACAGTAATGCAGTCACATTTTGTACTTAGTTTTCTGCAAGAGTCAAGATTTAAAAACAAAATTCTTCACAACTAAGTTTTGACATTGAAATTTTAAAGTCTCTTGCCCATCTATGCACAAACTACTCATTTCATATTAGGTATGAAAAAAAAGAAGAAAGAACTAGAATTTAATTCGTCATGCGGACGAATTAGGTGGTCTGTCATGATTTGTCATCGAGAGTCGGCTGATGTATGAAATAAATCATTTAGATATTGATAATCTTGATCGTAGACATCCTAAGAATAAGTTTTGACCATTACTAATTGTGATTATTGATGTGGTGATGACAATCGTCAGACATACATCTTCAAACAGATACATACAAGATAGATGATTATACCTCACGGATCAACACGGCAATGCCGGCATGATCCGGGGAGGTCCGGGATAGTTTTGCCCCAGATGACTGTGAACACGGCATCAACACGGCAGCTTCACACGGATCTACACGGATCATGCCGGCAGAGCACGTCGTCAACACGGACCTACACGTCAGCTACACGGACCACCACGTCAGCAACACGGACCTACACGTCAGCAATACGGACGAACACGTCAAATGCGTTATCCATTGAGCTAGCATATTCCCCATAGAGATTACACGTAAGCAAGTTTGAGAATTACAATTCAAATTTTGCAAGCGAAATACGGGCATGATCCCGGTATCTGATCAAAAAATGGAGGTTACATCCCGAAAGCTTAGAATCTCAGCTACAACATACTAAAAGCTCAGGGAAAACTGACAAGAAACAATGGAGATATGGCTCACGAAATAGAGGAATGTCGAATCTAGTTTTGAGAAAAAGTCATGTCCCATAGAGATTACACGCAAAACACATGTGATATGAAAAAAGCAATTATAATCTGTTTTATCTTGCTAAATTTCAACTTTTATACCTTTTAATTATCATAAAGGATCATGTAAGAAGTGGCAAAAAGAAAAAAAAATGAAAAAAAAAAATCATCTTGTTCACCCCAGGACTCGAACCCGCGCCCTTTAGAAAGCAGTCAAAGCCACGATATTCCCCATAGAGAATACACGTAAGCAATTTTGAGAATTACAAGTCCAATTTTGGAAGTGAAATACGGGCATGATCCCGGCATCTGATCAAAAAATGAAGGGCACACCTGCGATAGCGCAGAATCTCAGCTACAACATACTAAAAGCTCAGGGAAAACCGACAAGACAAAATGGAGATATGGCTCACGAAATAGAGGAATGTCGAATCTAGTTTTGAGAAAAAGTCATGTCCCATAGAGATTACACGCAAAACACATGTGATATGAAAAAAACAATTATAATCTGTTTTATCTTGTTAAATTTTAACTTTTATACCTTTTAATTATCATAAAGGATCATGTAAGAAGTGGCAAAAAGAAAAAAAAGTGAAAAAAAAAATCATCTTGTTCACCCCCGGACTCGAACCCGCGCCCTTTAGAAAGCAGTCAAAGCCACGATATTCCCCATAGAGAATACACGTAAGCAATTTTGAGAATTACAAGTCCAATTTTGCAAGTGAAATACGGGCATGATCCCGGCATCTGATCAAAAAATAAAGGGCACACTTCCGAAAGCTTAGAATCTCAGCTACAACATACTAAAAGTTTAAGGAAAACTGACAAGAAAAAATGGAGATATGGCTCACGAAATAGAGGAATGTCGAATCTGGTTTTGAGAAAAAGTCATGTCCCATAGAGATTACACGCAAAATGAGGAAAAATGACATGCCTCTTTTCATCGCTGTTTTACGCAATGATGCGTTTCTCAAAACGAATATTCATGTTTACTGAGGAGAAAGAGTACATTCTAAACTACAACATATCGAAATCTGGGCGAAAAACAATCTATATTCGAGAAGTTACAACCAAATTTGCATAAATTTGATGACGTCATTTTTGAAAAAATGAAATTTTTAGTTTAGGCGCCATTTTGATGACGTCACAATATAATTTAGGGACATTGATGACATGAAATCAAATCTACAACTCATACTCTATTGATATATGAAAAAAAATTGGGGGTCAACGGACTATTTAAAGAGCTACAGTGAATTTTCAATAGGCATGTTTTTGCCCATATATGGCCTATAGTGAGAGCTCGCGCGCACACGTGCTGCAGACTTTAACGGGTGTTAATTTCGTCATTAATGGTCGTAGAAGGTTGATCAAGGTATCGAATTGTTCAGAATTTTATTATCAATGCAATGATGTAAAAAAAACGGTGTTTCTGAGTTGCGTTAAGGTGTTACGCGCGGAAACGCGCACGCATGCGTGCGCGCGCGCAAATTTTTGAAATGCTTAGAATGACCTGAAACGTACTCTCGTTTGGTCAAAAAGTGATTTTGAGCATTTTTAAATTTTGACGCGCGCGTACGCGCGCGTCGTGACCTCCAGGTGACCTTTGATGACATGACCTGATGACCCTTGACCTGAAGTTGATGTGATGTAAATTTGATTGATTTTTGATAATTGATAATGGAGATGTGATTGATTTTGTGATTTTACAAAATGGCGCCTAGATGACGTCATCATGACGTGATGACCTTGAAAAGCTTATTTTGACGTGTCCATGACAGATCCTATAGATGACATGAAATTCACTGAAATTGATCAAGTCTATTTTGAGATAACTTGGCGACAAGAAAAATCCGTAAAAATAAATAAATAAAAATAAGAAAATTCTGACGAAATTAAAAGGTGATCTGTCATACATCACAGACCACCTAATTATATTACGGTGCAAATGAAAGACCATAAACCATTCGTCTATGTTTAGAAAATAACATGGAATTCACGTTTCCTTTTAGTTGGATGCATTGTAGAACACAGGAATACTTACCCTGGACATCAATTCATTAACCTTATCTTAATAAGACATTCAGATGATCTATTAATACATTAGATGTTAAAAAAAAAAAAACTGACTTTTGGACTACATACCACATTCTCCTCTGTAACTACATTATTGAACATTTCCTTGGTGATATTTGCATTATTCCTCAGTTGAGTCATCTGCATTCCAAACAATGTGCGGGTTTCCATGGCATCGGGTTCATAGGTGGGGTCAATCTGAAAATTATTTCAAAATGTTTCATTCTCTCAGTATGTGATCGACTGAGCATCAACAAATATCCAGTTAATGCATCAATATCATGTTTTGTGACTCACTGCTCTTCACTAAACAATTTGTTCTAAGGCTTTTTGAAATTGATGGTAGAATGAAGTACTGTTGAGATTAAAAGATCACAGATCTTTTTAGATAATGCTTTCAATAAGGTGAAATAGAAGAACTTCTTGTAAGTGCAGTAGTCAATTTATTAACTGATACAATGGTGATAGCATTGGCTATTTACCTTGAGCACACAGTATTTTCCTCCTTTCTTCTTAGCTAGTACAGCTAGAGCCTCAGGTTCATATCCTGGTGCAATGATACCATCAGAAACCTGAATGTAATGAAAAATACCAATAATCATTCAGAAACAGGTGGAAACTGAAGATTTACCAACATCATGAACTTTCATAACAAGCTCTTCTACTGTTGATCATATTATCCGAATATCCCAATTTTAAAGATAAATGGAGAGAAACTGAGGGCAGGACCCAAGAAGTCATGTAGGCTCTGCCATTCTCTATTGAACTCATGAAGTTTCATTGCAACCCTCTACTAACAGAAACCAAACAACAAAAACAAACAAACAAACAAACCAAAAAAAAAGGAAAGAAGCTTTGTTCATTAAAATGGAAAGCAACAGAATATCATTTTTTTTCATGAAGACCATGCGAACTAGATCCCTATAGTTAGTTACCTAAACAAAAGAGATCTTTTATGAGAGGGAGGAAATACTTTCACAATAATGCATAGGCCTATACTTACCTCTCTAGAGATGATCTTAGCTGTTGGCAGATCACATATATCAGAAAGGGCAACAAAATCACCAAAAGATGACATCCTGTCTGCACCTATTATCAAATACAAAATGTCACAAGCCAAAATTAAACTAAAGTTATATCTTAAATCTAAAGATGGATATACAGCTAAACGGGTCACATCTGAAGATTGATGTACAGCTTTCTAGATAATATCTAGCAGAAATCTTACCTCTTGCCCTAGCATATGCAGTAGCTAATGGAGTAAGTGAGTCTTTCATGTCATCCACCATAGAAACCTTTGCTTCCTCATTAGACAAAGGAACTCCTACAGCAGCACCTGCAAAAAGAAGCTTATCATCTTTATCTGAACTCAATGGAATATTGAAGATCTATATTTTGATGATTATTTGCTCCACTACCTTTTCAGCGGACTGTTAATTCAGACATGTTTTATCCACAAATATGGTACACTAATACAGTTTACTTAAATTCACACTTTCAAAAAGCTTATGGTGAAAAATCGGGTCACACTCCATTTCATTGCCCCATACCCAGAACACTATCAATTAAAATTGGATAGATATCTTATAATAGGCAACATCATTCTCCTCATTAGAGGAAAATAAAACATGAGGCTGACCTCCTGATGTGTAGATAATTTGTTTAAAAAAAGACAAGTAATTTTACCATTAATATGATTTATCTAACTGTCCTAGCAAACCTTAATCAACACTCAACTTAAATAAACAGGGATGCCACTAGGTGTCCTCCAAAAATACTGAAACTTATCGCGGGCCGGGACAGTGGTCAAGAAAAAAAAATAAGGGGGGGTCCAACTTAAATTTTGGGATGGACACAGGTAAAATATTGGACAAGCGAAAACAAAATTTAGGGGGGGGGGGGACCAAGTGACTTTTTACCTGTTTGCGATCGATGACCTTCAAGTCGAGGTTTTAAAAACTGACGGTAGTTAGTTCTTGTGTGTTTCTCATAGAACGCTAGACCAAAAGCTTCAGTCTCTGTATTTTGGTTGTTCAGCTGAACTGCGTTTGCGCACGAACCAATATACATGGACTGAAGAGTTGTTGGCCCGTACGTAAAGACAACGTATCAGAAAACCTCCGGCCGCAAAGCGGGACGGAGCTCCCTGGGCCATGGCTAGCTGATACGGGTACGTAATCCAAGGAGCTCCAGCCCGCTTCCCGGGCCGGAGCTCCATGGGTTCTGTATCAGCATGCAGCAGTAGCAGTAACGTTAACTAGACCTAACATTCAGCGGAAACCCGATTTTCAGATCGTTTTTTGGTACATAAAATGTCACATTATAAAAAAATAATTACATCCAAACTTACGAGAAAATATATTAAATTCAGAAACATCGTACCTTAGACCGAAATTACCGCGAATTCCTTTCAAATGATGATCAAAACTTAGTCATCCTCGATTTTTTCCGTTGGTAATAGTAAGTTGCCATCTTGGGTGACGTCATCATCTTTACAGACGTATTTACCAGTCGCTATTATATCGGGATTCGTGCCGCTGCTTTGCGGTTTTCTATGTGCGTGCGTTTGGAAGGATATCGAGAATTCGAATAAAAAAGCCTTGATAAAAGCATAAGTCAATGAACGTAGTGGGCAGTGCGCGCGTTTATAAATTATGTACTGCATAAAAAGCCATATCTCGGGGAAATATCTGTCACTCGGTCGATCCATATGCATCGCAATCGAGAGAGATAGGGGGAAAAAAAGGAGGACTTTCCGATTTTTTTTTAATATGTACTCAAAAACAGGAAAAGTCGGAAATACGGAAATAAGACGGATAGCAGGAAAAGTGGCATCCCTGAATAAAGCATTCTATTAAAGGAAGCTACCATTCAAATGAAAAATGAGTGTCAATTGTACAATTAAAGGGTTACACTTCGTAATTCCGAAGGTTCGTAATTCCGAAACGCGTAAATTGCCTACACCTCGATGTTCGTTTATCCAAAAACGTAAAAAGGGTTCGTCAATCCGAACATTTGTGGCGCTTTTCCGAAGGTTCGATAATCCGAAAAAGAAATAAGGTTTGATGTTCCACAGGTTCGTTAATCCAAAACCGAAATAAGGTTCGTTGTTCCGAAGGTTCGTTAGTCCGAAACGAAATTAAGTTCGGCAATCAATTAGTTTTAGGAACCTTCAGAATTACGAACCTCATTTCGTTTTCGGAACCTTCGGAAAAACAAAGTTTCAGAATTACAAATGTATGCACAATTAAAGCAGCATGCTCTCAGTGATATATAGCCTTGTTTGAATTTTGATTATAAGGAATCCTGAGAATTTTAAATGAGACAATGAGGTGTTTTAACTTTACCTGCTGGACTGACATGCTTAAAAGAGGAGGCAGCAGGGAGACCAAGCGCAGCTTTGAGTTCTTTGACTAACTGCCAAGCATTGAAGGCATCACACAGATTAATAAATCCTGGTGATCCATTAATGACCTCTACTGGTAGCTTCGAGAGATATGTAGACAGTTGGGCTGGTTTCTGATGAGGATTGGTACCATAGCGTAGGGTAAGGTTGGATCGACCTTCACTGTACTGCTGTCTGAAGTAGTTGGAGATGGACATGTCATAGGTGGCTGTGTGATTGAAAGCCTGTGATTAACAAAGAAATGTGATAAATCTTAAAAGTTGAGTGCCTCTAGCAGTCTTGCCTGCATTATCTGATTCAATATCTTTCAAATCATATATACAAAATAATCGTTTACAAAAAACACCATTCATAAGAAATGACATATGAACTTGATCGTGAGAATGAAGACATTTTTCGCGATAATTTCTAACTGCAAAAAAATAATACGCTGAAATTTCATGACTTATGTCACTGAAAATGGCAATTTCCATTGACTTGTGTGTACAATGTATGGGTTTTACAAGAAGTGTTGTCAGATGAATGTTTTTTTTCTGTTTTTCCTCACATAACTTTCTTTTGGGCTATCACCAACTATTTTAGACTTAAAAAAACAATAAAAAATAGAGATTTCAAAACAAAGAAATACATAATGAATTAAAAACAAAGAAATACATAAGAATTTGGACACACGGAAGGAAACAAGAATATTATCGAGAAAAATTAGCATATGCGCATAATTAATTACTATTATAATCTAATAATTATACAATTTTTAATACAGTTGAGTGAGCCGTCTTTTAGATTACATGACTGGCTACTAACATACTTGATTCCATTGCATTTTCTCAAAAAATGGGGGGAAAACTACAAACAAGTGGAATGCCTCTGGCAGTCTCACCTGCATCACGCGGTTCAATATAGCAGCAGTGCTGACTTTGAATACTACTCTAACTCGCACAAGATGTTCAGTGACACATGGTTACTCTTATGTCCACTTTTTATGAACTAGACCAATAAACTTACAGGGTTATGATGGTAATTCAACAGATACCCACAGAGATATCATGGTTATTCAACAAAAAACCCCAACATGGCCAAAGTTCATTGACCTTACATGACCTTTGACCTTGATCATGTGACCTGAAACTCGAACAGGATGTTCAGTGATACTTGATTACTCTTATGTACAAGTTTCATGAATCAGATCCATAAACTTTCAAAGTTAGGATGGTAATTCAACAGATATACCCAATTCGGCCAAAGTTCATTGACCTTTGACCTTGGTATGTGACCTGAAACGCGCACAGGATGTTCAGTGATACTTGATTACTCTAATGTCCAAGTTTCATGAACTAGGTCCATATATTTTCTAAGTTATGATGACATTTCAAAAACTTAACCTCAGGTTAAGATTTCGATGTTGATTCCTCCAACATGGTCTAAGTTCATTGACCCTAAATGACCTTTGACCTTGGTCATGTGAAATGAAACTCTAATAGGATGTTCAGTAATACTTGATTAACCTTATGGCCAAGTTTTATTAACTAGGTCCATATACTTTCTAAGTTATGACATCATTTCAAAAACTTAACCTCAGGTTAAGATTTGATGTTGACGCCGCCGCCGTCGGAAAAGCGGCGCCTATAGTCTCACTTTGCTTCGCAGGTTGAGACAAAAATGAAAATTCCTTGAAAAATTTGAATATTTGCATAATTAATTAGATAAATAAAAAATGATAATAAATATAACAAATTTGACAATGCATTCTTGTAAAATACATGAGACACCCACACACCAAATTTGGTCGCAATCGGTCGATAAACGGCCGAGATCTGAGGGGGGCCTAATAGGGCTATGCAATTTCAAAATAGCCCGGGCTATATAGAGTTAACCCTGAAAGGACTGGGCTATTTGAGATGTATTGAGGAAGGGGGGAGCATGATGGCTCCCCCCCCCCTTTTGATTTTGGCCGCCGTTCGAGCAATCGCGCCGAAATTTGGCAAGCACATTCTTTACCTTCATGTTCTTCATGTTTTTTTATCTTTAGTTTATTTTTTCAATGGAAATAAATTATTACAGACCATTCAACAACTAAATCAAACCCTAAATTAATTGAGCAAACCGACTGCAACAAAAAATATATAATAAATTTATATGAATTTCATCTCCCATAGACTTTGTACACAAAGTATAAAAATGAGCCATTTTCGGCATGACATTGTCTTGTAAAAAGTCACTTGGTGTCGCGATGCTATACCCATATGTCACAAATTTGGTCTCAATAGTTGCATGAGACTTACAAGATTTCATAAAATTTTGTGGCACTATCTTTTTTTGTTTTGGAAATAAAACGCAAATTGTCAAGGGGGGCCATCATGCCTCCCACCAGTCCTTTTATTGTTAAGTCCACATTTCATGAAATAAATCCATAAATTTCGAAGTTATGATAGAAATCAACAAATACCCCTAACATGGCCAAAGTTTACTGACCTTGGTCATGAGACCTGAACCTCACAAAGGATGTTTAGTGATACTTGATTACTAATTTGATCCAATTTCATGAACCAGATCACTAAAAATTTAAAGTTATGATGGAAATCAACAAATACCCCCTCATGGCCAAAGCTCATTGACCTAACATGGTCCAAGATCATTGACCCTACATGACCTTTGACCTTGGTCATGTGACCTCAAATGCCCGCATGCTGTTGAGTAATACTTGCTATGCCTTTTTTTAAAAGTTTTGACATTTAAAAAACTTAACCTTTTATGAAGATTTGATGTTGACGCCACCGCTGTTGTAGGAAAAGCAGCACCTATGGTCTCACTCTGCTATGCAGGCAAGGCCAAAATAACATTTGATACAAGCAAATTGTTCTATCGCTTACATTAACTTCAAATATACATTATCACTCCTTTTTTATCAATATTTTAAACTAAGGTACTACATAAGAAATAATAATTTCTATTGAAATGGTCATCCAATATAATATGCAATTACAGAACTGTCATAGCTAAAATTAACATGAGTAACTATACCTTGACTGCTAATGCTTTTCTAATCTCAAGTGTTGTGTCATTATCTGGTCTGTCAATCATCTCTTGAATAATGCTGAAACATGGGCAAGACAAAATACAATAGATATGAAAGGGAAATACCATCTGAAATGATACAACTGAAAAGGAAATGGTGTAACAAAGGTAGATGGGAATAAGTCAGCAAGTTTATGGTTATCAGTCATGATGCAAGATGTGCTCAATTGCAACAGAATATCCCTCATGAACACATTTCTCACCACAAGAAATGTGTGCATCTATCAGTCAGGTTTAATAGTTCAAAAAAATCATTTTGCGTGTCCGTCTCAAAAACAGATTTTTAAAACTATGATCGTTGCGTCACATCATGGCTACTGATGATGAATATAATAGATGAACCTGCTTATATCTAAAAATATACACCCCTTTGCCTGCAGAGTACAAGGGACCCCTCCCCCACTAATTTTTATAGCAACCATATACAAAAATGTAAAAATTGCCATCAAATTAGGGGGTTTTATGCAATTGATTTTTTCAACAATATCTTCTTTTAATCAATTGTAATTTGAATCATGACATCAAAAGGCATATCATATAAGAGATTTATAACTCTTAATAATACTGCCTTTCACAGGTGCATTTCAAAATTTTTTTATTTGAAATGTTAAGGGGCCATTCCACTATCAAGATCTGAAACACTGATCCATCCCTATCTTTAGATCAGCAGAGAGCGGGATAGGAATCGGTTGAAATCACGGGCAGCATAGTAACAATGTTGTAAAGACAGGGTAACAACAGGCATGATATTCAGATCGACTAAATCTGGAACATGTTTAAAATTTCATGCCGATCTCCCCAATCAGAAAACACCCATTCTTTGGATAAATCATTTTTTGCTGACTCCTGGTATAAAATGGTTAATTTTCCCCCGATCTGAAGGCTTGTAGCGAAATTGGTAGAGTGGAACAGGGCTTTAATGTCAAACTTACTTAGAATAGTCTGTGGGATCACACACAACTGTTACTCTAGCATGATTCTTAGCAGCAGCCCTCAGGAGAGTCACACCACCTTAATTTATATATAAAAATAAGACATTAAGATATTAGGAAATATAATCCTTGATCATTTCCAGGGGATCATGTAGAAGATTACAGGCTCCATTGGGATGACAAAATGTAGGAATCACACTGAAACATTAAGAAAATAGTTTGATGACTGCTTTCAGAATTTGCCAAATGAAAAGACAACCATGATAAATCACCACCTCATATACAGAGAAGGCAATCTAGCAAAGAGTACCAGAGATTTCTTTTAACCCTAAATACACTGGGCTATTTTAAAGCCTAAGAAGACGGGGGAGGGCATGATTCAGCCCCCCTTATGATCTCGGCTGGCGATCGCGACGAAAATTGGTACGCGCGTTACCCATGGCATTATCTACAAAACTTTAATATCAAATTCTGCGAACAATCTCATTAATTATGCTGATTTATGCGTAAAATCATAAGTTTGCTCTAATTAATAAAATAATGCCCCTAAAATGCTAATTTTTGTTTCACATACTCTAGATAGGCATCTGATAAAATTTGGTTTTTTTAAATTTCAACATCGCATCTATTTTATGTATTCTATTGTTTTCTAAATTTCTTATGTATTTCTTTGTTTTTTTACTTTTTGTTTTTTATTGTTTTTTCAATGGAAATTGTCAGGGACTTTATTTTGACCATAAAAAAAATAAAATAGATTTTAAGCAGTAAAGGAAAAAATAATGATACATTTATGAATTTTGGCTAAAAACACTATTTGTATTGGATTTGTACACAAATTCACATTTTAGAGTAATTTTGGGTCTGCATGCACTTACGAAATGTTGCGTAAGTTCGGAACCGCGTACCCGGTCACAATTTTTGGTCTCAAAAGTTGACTTGAAAGACTTGAAAGTTAAAATTCAGCGAGTGACGCGGTCAAAAAATTTCAAGCGGCGGATTTATCGCGAAAAATGTTGAGGGGGGCCGAATCAGCCCCCCCATTCTTCTTAGGGTTATTCATATTACCTCTTCAAAGAAATTTGTAATACTGTGTCGGTCATATAAATTCATGAATTTTATGTCAAACTATGACTTTTTAGCTTCTGATCACTACTTTTACTTTGTCGGCAGGTCTGGCACTTTAATTCAATTTATGCATGTATCCATGTCATAGCTTCCAGTGCCTGTTTGCATGCTTGTGTACCCATCTTAAGATTACATAGATCCACTGCAGGTGACAATTTTGTTTCATACAGTAGGTCTGTGGTTTGGTGTCATGTAGTGGGTGCTCAAGCATGCAAACAGGGAATATTTATCTTATTCATATATTTATCTTTGTATGTATCATTTAGATATATTTATAGTTTGTGATTATTCTTTGTTCCTATCCACTTTTTGTTATTAAAGGGGAAGTTCACCCTGACAAAAAGTTTATTGTAAAAATAGCAGAAAAAAATAATAAAAAATATTGCCGAAGGTTTGAGAAAAATTCATCAAATAATTAAAAAGTAATTAGAATTTCAATTATTTGACTTATGACGTCATATGCGAGCAGCATTCCTACATAGCGAATGGTAAAAAATCAATGAAATGTCATTTTCTCAGAAAATTGAAAATGGTTTTCACAGTACCTTTTGTATATCAATAGACAAATTACTACACACCCGATCACGAATAGAAAACAAAGTTAAGTCATCAGGAACCATACAGAATTTGAAATTCATGCATTTTATATTACATAACACATGGGGCAGCTGCTCGTTTATGACGTCACAAATCCAAAACTTTGAACTCTAATAACTTTCTTACTCTTTAACGGATTTTCCTCAAACCTTCACCAATATTTTTCAATATTTTTTCTGCTATTTTTACAACAAAGTTTTCTTCAGGGTGAACTTCCCCTTTAAGAGTCTGTTGACAATTTTTGTGTTTTTCAATTGAACATGACAATAAATCTAATGACTGCCATCACTCAACTAGAGAAGACTTACATATGAAGAACAATATACTTGAAGATTTGCAAATTGATTTACAAGTATATCTTATCTCTCTTATACTTGAAGTTTTAATCATCCATGTTAAAATAGCTTCACAAAGATAAGACCTCATTTTTAATTTCAGAATTTGGTTGGAATAATCTCATCAATTTCATATTAAACTATAAACAGGGATTTCAGAAAAATTAAAAATGTATCAAGAATTTACCAATATCGATGTTTTCCACTGCATCTGCTACAGTTACATCAGGTTTGGCAATGGTCTGCTCAAAGGGATACAGGTTACATGCAACAACCCTGCAAAATATCACATTTTTTCAAAGGGCACAATTAATTTTAGTGTGGAGAATATTTCCCAAGAATCAAATGTAAAGGCAAGGTACTTCTTTTTACAATATTATTAGTCATATCAATTCTAACATGCAAAATGCATAAGTGTCACAACTAACCCCGCCTTCCCCTACTGATTAATATCATAACATCTACATTTGTAGTGAAGCTTATGGAAAACAAGTTTGGGACCAGCCTAACATTTTACGTCTCCTTATCATTTTGAATCCAATCCTCAATAAAGGTCTGGTCTTTTCAATAACATAGTGTCCCTTCGAACATGACAGTAAAAGTATTATATTATTTGGGTTATGCCTGTATAGACATGTACCTGATATAAAGGTAGTTATTTGGGATACTGTATGCCTTGTACATATATCTATTGGTTTTAATTGGGATATGACAATATACATGTATGAATAGACCTACCAAATGCATTGTTAACATGACAGTTGCTCTAACGACAATTTCCCTGTGCTAATTTCTCTAAAGATATAAGATAAGATTTAGTTCAGAATCATGTTAAGATAAGGATGTTTGGCTTAAAGTGATTGTCGGGGCTAAAAATATTTATATCTATATGAATAGAGTAAAATTCAGAGCAAAATGCTGCAAATTTCTTCAAAATCGGATAACAAATAACAAAGTTATTGAATTTTAAGTTCAGAAAATATGTTGTGATAAGTTATATTCACATTGTCATGAATATTCATTAGTTGGGCTAATGATGTCTCATACCCACTTTCTTTTTTCTTATGATATTACATGAAATCAGAAATATTTCATTTTTTCATACATGTTTGAATGTGTCGTCTCCGTTTGATGAAGTTGCAGCTATAAAAAAGTAATGCACTTAATCAGTCGTCAATCCAATTGTTTTAGTGCTTGGTAGAGAAATTCTAAATAAACCTAATTTCATATAATAAAATACAAAAGAACAAGTGGGGATATAACATCAGCCCACCTAAAGAATATTCATGACGACAAGCCTTGACTGTTTCATCAGAATAATGTAAATCTTAAAATTTTTTCAATAACTTCGTTTTTGTTATCCCATTTTGACCAAATTTTCAAAATTTGGCTGTGTGAATTTTACTCTATTGAAATATCTCCAGCATGGACCATCCCTTTAATGTGTGCATTTCTAGTACAAGCACTTGCTGGAGGAACCAATGTAATGGAACCCATTTAGTATGAGCCATGTACAGACATACCTGATGTATTGGTAGTTATTCTTGAGCAGATCAGCAGCATCTTCCTCAGTTTTTCTTGCTAAGATACCTGTGGTAACATACAGAAATATAGCTGAAATATTAAGTATACAGTGCATCCCTGAAAAAATGAAACCGAGAATCAATGTAATTTTTTGCTTCCATGTTCATAAATTTGCTTTTTGAAATGTACATGAACGGAAATATATGCTTCTCTTCTTTCATTTGAAGCCCATCTCGACATTCATAATGCATGCATGACTGAGTTAGGACAATGGAAATGGCATTACCAAATTTTCATTTGCATGGGCAAATTGCAATTTTGAGTTTGTTTTTTCCTGGCTTTTAATGCAAACGGAAAAGCAGTGCATATAGTAAAACTTAGCCTTGGATAAGATTTTGATATTGATTCCTCCAACATGGTCTAAGTTCACTGAACCTAAATGACCTTTGACCTCGGTCATGTGACTCTAAACTCAGGCAGGAAGTTTATTAATACTTGATTACCCTTATGTCCAAGTTTCATGAACTAGGTCCATATACTTTCTAAGTTATAATGACATTTCAAAAACTTAACCTTGGTTAAGATTTCAATGTTGCCGCTGCTGTCCGAGAAATGGCGTCTATAGTCTCGCTCTGTTATGCAGGCAAGACAGATATTGGTCTACAAATAAAGAAGCATTTTTTTATGATTATGAATGAATTTTGTATAAATTAGTATAAAACACAAAATATCAGAAATTCTGTGTAGCAGTTTGGTGAACCTCATAAAGCTATACCAAATGGAATAAAACAAATCAAAATCAGTCAACAAATAAAGAGAAAGCATTTTATGTGATTTTTTTTTTTTAAATACACAAAAATAATTTCACATGAATTAGCATTTAAACATTTTTCTAGTCAAAATTTCAAAATTCTGTGTGAACCTCATGAAGCTCTACCAGATGGAAGCAAAAATCAAAATTGGTCAACAAATAAAGAAGCTTCTTTGTGAACTTTGAAAAATATGCATAATTAGCATATGAGTTTCAAAATTTTGTGTAGATGGTTTGAATCTTCCACCTAGTGCTATCATTTAAAGCAAACAGAATTGAAATCGGACTTGAAATGATGAAGAAGAAGCATTTTGAAATTGTGGACGGATGACGGACGCCAGAGCATAAGCTCATCTGGCCATTTGGGCTAATGAGCTATAAGTGCAATCAATAAAATACTTAGAGTGAGTCACATAAATTACAATATTACTGAGTAAGATCGTAAGATAAAGGAAGAAATAGAATTTGGGAAGACAATTGTAGAGAGTAAAGAAGAGTATAACACTGCAGACAAAGCAAGAAAGATGGATGGAACAAGAATGTAGACCGCAGAGTGGCAATAGAGATCATAGAGCCAGTATATGAGTGAGGGGGGAATACTTGCCATGCTTACAGGGAAAACAAGTGATCAGGGGAAAAGGAAGATAGATAAAAAACATGGGGTAATGAAAAGATGTATAATCATAAATGAAGCTAAAGAGGAGTACAGAATAAGAAAGGAGAGGGAGGAGTTAAGGCCACCGCACACTTTATGACCCGACTGGTCTGTGACTGGCTTGCGACTGAGTGAGGGGAGATGTAACGTCACAGCTCTTGTCAGCTGAGCGTTGCAGACCGGTCAGAGACAAGTCGCAAGGAAAATCGGAAGGATTTGTCATGTCGAATTCTTATGACTGGATCGCAAGCTCAATCCAACTTCCAGCCAATCAGACAGTAGAGTTGCACGACGCGTATATGATAAACAACGCGCAAAGGCAGTAGTAAGCACACTTCCTCAGTTGCTATGGCAAAACGTACATGCGTGAGTCGCAGATTTAATCGCAAGGTGTGCAGTATCGAGGCTTATGACTACCTAGCGATTCATCCCCCCTCACTCAGTCACCGACCAGTCGGGTAGTAAGGTGAGCGGTGGCCTTTAGTGATATGTGACGGACAGAGAGAGAAAGAGAGGGAGAGAAAACTATTTGCATCCAAAATTTACAGAGTCACATTTTTTTTAATATCAATTACCAATTTAACATTTTTTTTTATTTATTCAAAATTAAAGATTTTGAGGAAATAATGCTTTAAAGGTGGCAGAGTGTAGGTAGTTATCCATACAATCAGACTAAAAAAAATACTGAAAAAAAATCAGAAGTGTGTAGATTGACCATGAACAGGCATGTTGTCTGAGATAATGTCCAAATGAATATGAGCAAGAGGTAAATAATGAGTGGCATCCCAGAAGAAAATTAATTCAACAAGTTGACATAAGTATCAACGAATATCATAAACACGTCAAAAGTAATACTGTAAATAACCCAAAGGGCAGGCAGCAAATTAGTTAGATTTAAAATAAATTTTCTTACCACCATGGACAGCTGGATGAAGTGTTTTGACTCTTCCTCCAAGCATCTCAGCTACTCCTGTTATATCACTCACATCTCTGTCAAAAAAAAAATAAACATACACAAATTGAACATAAACTGTGAGACTGTTATGACACAACACAAATTATGAGGAACCTTGTTGAAAACACTTTTTATCATTCAGAAAATTACAGATACATCAATGTATTTGTCTTTGTATGCACGCAGAAAACCATGGCAACATCAGTAATAAAAATACATATTCCACAATACATAGAGTATATAATCACCAAAGGTATGATAGGTCTTGTAAGACCGGTACAAGCAAGTTAAGTCTCTTTCGATCACAGAAATCTGTTTGACTTTAGATAAAGATGACTAAGACAGAGGAAAGAATACATTTTATAATCTGGCCTGAAGATTTCTTCAATATTGAAAATATTCTAAGATGGTAGAATCAATTTATGAGACTTTTTATTATTTGTAATTTTATTTTATTGTAATTTAAAATAAGAGCAGAATGTCTTACTTGACAGGAATTCCGGCAGCCTTGATGGCCTTAGATGTTCCTCCAGATGCTATGAGCTGTAGACCCAACTGATGAAGCTTGGTAGCAAAGTCTATTAAACCTTCCTTATTAAAAACACTCAAGATAGCTGTGAATAAAAAGATCAGATGTTTACATTGACCAACTGTGTCAACTTGTTTTCGTAAGAAAGTTTACTGGAAACATTGTAAGTATGAGTGGCTTTGTTTTTTAAATATTTTAAGTTTCAGCCTTATGTTGACTCTATTAAGGATAGTCTGAATATATTAAAAAATCAATTTGGTACCAATCAGACCAGGAGAAAGGACACACAGATTTATGAGAAGTTTGCAACCAAATAGTAGCAGAGTTCCATACATGAGAAGATGATATATTTACCAGATCAAATGTGAACATGCTTAAAGTGATTGTTTCACTTTGGTCCAATTTAAATATTCTCATTTTGGTTCTTGGAATTGGATCTATTAGATCTAGGCCCTTATCAACAAATGACACTTGAATGGTCATGCCTCAAACATAGATCAAGATCTAACTTTACAAATGTTTGTACTAAACTAAAACAAATGGAAACTTATGAATAAATTACATCGACTCTTGTTGCCTCATCATGAAATAGGTCTCCCTTCTTGTGTGTGCGCTCATTTATTGTGTATAGTATGGGTGGGGTCACTCCAATTATATTGTTTTGTGATGATAAGACATATCTCACATATTCAATATTATATACATAATCAATACTTCTACAGGAAGTATATCAGCTCCAACTTTCATTAGAAAGTATTACTCATCCTTCTTCCAGCTAAACTTCTGACGCACATGCATTTTATGAGTTTCTTATTCACTACATTTCATGTTCTCCCTAAAAGGTCAACTCCCCCAATTCAGAGTAAAGTTATGACGTACAGATTGTTTTGGTCAAGCGTCCAAGGTTGACCAACATTTGTTTGATCGTAAACAGTCTAGACCAGACCAATATATAATAAAGGAGTTCACTTCTGAACCCAAATCAGATTACTTCAGAGAATGCAGATTATTAGATTGGTTGCAGACTACTTTAAAAGGTTGTTCCAGCATACAGATAAATTAGAGATCGGAGTTTCGAGAGTATAGTCACCATCAGACTTTTTTTACTCATCATGTTCCTGTATTATTTGTCATCATCATCACCTTAGTTATCATCTTCAATAAATGTATATATGAACTGTACAGGCTTTGTATTGACTCCTTCATTTTAAGTCTGGTTGAAAGTTAAAGTGCAATCGATCCAACCCCCAACACAACAATATAATGATAGGGGTGTGCCTCAAAAACCATGACATGGGGGTCTTAGAAACTGACAAGAGTATAAAAAAGGTTCTTGGGAACTGTAAAATACTGGACGGAGTGAAAAACTACAGTATACCGGTATGGTGCACGCTAGCACTATAGCGCTGTGCATATGGGCTCTAGTATAGTGTGGTATAGAGGGAATAAGAAGCCGTGCGTGCAGCTAGCTTTACTGTGCTCGTGCTGAACAATTTAGGTAGGGTTTGGGAATGGAGATGTATCATAATAGGGATCTTGTGAGCAGGGCAGCTTCTGAATGGAATTTTGTCATTCAGAGTACCTAGGGAACTGAAAATTAGGTCTGAAAAGGTGGTCATTGTTATGTATTGTTCATTATCAATTATAACTATCGATTGTACATGTACGCGCATTAAATCTCATGCTGTGATGTCATAAAACATTATGACGTCACGGCATCTGCACATTAAGCTGCCTTAGTAACTGGTGATGCCGGATTAAAGTCTTGGAATTCAGAGCTAAATATACCGGCTTGGACTTGATTATTTAGTGTGTTGGTGACATAGTGCCAAGTAATTCATACAAACACATAACACGGTGGCAGCCGGAAAAGAATTTCTCACGTCGTTAATTTTGGACATTTTGTGATGTCCTAGCGCAGATGATTATCCCCTAACTGTTTCGACTAGGAGACCAGATTTTGACGCAGAGAGTTCCGGGCAGGACAAGCAACGTTACCGTTGGGTATTAAAGAAAACATTGATTTGACTTGACTCGTTAACAGTTATTAAACACGTCAAGATTAACCCACTGGATTCTGAAACATCTCACCCAGAGACTGAGCCTACATGTGACTTGTGATGTTGATTTATTTGGAGCCGCTCTTGATTTTGTTGGAATTTAAAGTGAAATTCAGGATCGAGCTGAGACCCAAGTGAGACAGTGTCAGTGACTGAGTGAGTGGATTGCAAGTAATCTAACATTGATAACAGTTATGTGACGAAGTGAGAGTCTGAGACCCTGTCAGATTTAGATCTATGTTTTGTTCCAAGACCAAGTTGTGATGAGCAGTGACTGACTGCAGAATGTGCCTGAAGCTGAATGATCCAGAATTTATTGCCCAGTAGGCCTAGATCTAAGTTAGACCCTATCAACGTTGGATTAGAGTAAGTTCTTGACTTTTTAATCTTCTAGATTCAACTTATAAGGACAAGGAACCTAGAACGCTTTGCTTGAAATTTCTAATCTGTGATCTCCAGTCAGAATGGAGGAATGCTGAGTGTGAACTTAAGATGGTGTGCTTGAAATTCACATGGATCTCCATGAACTAAGCTACGTGCAAGTGATTATGAACTTAGTCAGCGATATTCTACTCTAGACTAAGTAACAAACATGAGAATGATGAACTTAAGTCACATTGATTTTTCCTAACTATGATGAGAAAAGACAAGATCAGTAACATGACTCTGAACTTAGTTATGATATAATATGTTGTGACATATTTTCATATGCATGTAATGGTTATAGATGTACCTTTTGATCTTTTATCACATTTTCACAAATTCCATTGATCCATGAATTTGTTGTCAATGCATGATACTAGCACAGACAACCAGTGTTAAATGAGCTTATTTGTCACTTAGTATTACCCTAGTTTGATATATTTGGAATGTGATGTATCATTATTTGATGACAAATAATGACCAATTCCTTTTTTTTATGTGACAAAGTGACATTCAAAGTCAGATGTTTGTACGCTCAGATAATTTATTGAATATTTGATTTTCATGTCATATTCTATGCATTGCTTGACAAATAGACTATACCAATATGGCAAGGTACCCTGGGATGATCTGGAAGTATCCAGACCTAGCTGAAGAGCTAAAGTTGTTTAGACAATGTATTCCTTGATGACAATGAAGTAAATGACTTAAAGAAAATTGCAATCAAAAGAAAAATAGCCATTGGTAATGAAGGTCTTCGTTGAATTAATTCTTCTGGGCTATCAAGAAAATCCTGAGAAGCTATGGGAAGTCCTTGAGAATCAGGGGTTAAAATGAATTTCAGGATTCATAGGCTGGAATCTATGTGGCACCGTCAGTAGGCAGGTGAGAGTATTGACGAATTTGTCTAGATGCCACGACAAGGTGAAGATGTGCCAGTTCAAGGAAAGTGAGCTTGCTGAGCGGATAGTTGAGCTTGTTATTTCATCTACATCCATAGAGGCCTTCAAAAAGTACCTGTTTGATCAACCACAGGGATACAGCCTTCTCAGTGAAGGCATGAAGTATGAAGCTATTGTTGCTGGCAAGCAATGTCTACAAACTCTAGAATCAAATGGCACAGCAAGCATCAATGCAGTTTTTAATTCAGGATAAGAAGTGCCGTAATTGGGTTTGAACCATGAGCCACGTAAATGTCCAACTTACCAGTCCAAATGTAACAGAAGTGGACAAAAAGGACACTGGAGGAAATGCTGTAGGTCAAATGTTCAACGTGATGCAGCTGAGAACCAACAAGGGATAGGCCGTGGACTCCCAAGGTTTAGGTCGCAGAGTGGAAGGGATAGAAAAAGGTCGCAAAGCCAGAAAGGTAGAAGTAGACAAAACTTCCACCCCGTACAGTTCCAGGACCAGGAACATAACCAGGAAAGGGACCGAGCATCTAGACAGGATGACTTTGAATTGCTATATATGTAGACAATCAGGTTCAAAGAAGATTTAGGGATTGAGAGCATCCCTGAGAGTGAGAGAGGAAACAAAGATGAAGTTTTTGCAGATGTATCAATTTCACTAAAAAACAAACCAGGAAACCACATTTTAAAGGATAAAGTCGACACGGGGCATAAGGAAATGTCCTCCCAACAATGATCTTGAGGAAAAAGCAACCTCAGTTGATTGGAAAAGGATGGTAACCCTGATAGAAGCAAGATATTTCAGAGGCGTTTGAGGTTGCTTCCCTACAATAACTCTGTTATTCCTCACTATGGAATTGTGAAAATTCCCTGTTGACATGATGGTGACTAGAAGAATACAACTTTCTATATTGTGGACACCAAGAGTCCAGCTATTCTGGGTCTGCCAAGTTCAAAGGCAACTAGAGATGCTCGGCGGGTCGCGCAGCCGAGCACATGTATCCCACGATCCCACCGCGTCATCCGTCATTGCGATATATAGAGCTCACACAGAAATTTGACCAAAAAATACAATTATCATGGCAACAATGACCCTAGCATACAGGTCCCCCAAGTCCATCTACCATCCAAGTGTGGTTGAAAAGTGACTTACGGTTGCGGAGTTGGGTGTCATAAGAGAGTCTTGCATGTCAACTTTAATGTTGACCTGAAATGACCTTTGACCTTACCATGTGACCTCTGACTGCAGCATAATATGCAGGTACCCTTAATCCATCTACCATCCAAGTTTGGTTGAAAAGTGACTTACGGTTGCAAAGTTAGGTGTCATAACAAGAGTCTTGTATGTAATTTTGTAAACTTTAATGTTGACCTGAAAATGACCTTTGACCTTACCATGTGACCTCTGACTGCAGCATAACATGCAGGTCACGTCCCCCAAGTCCATCTATCATCCAAGTTTGGTTGAAAAGTGACTTACGCCGTTGCAAAGTTAGGTGTCATAACAAGAGTCTTGCATGTAATTTTGTAAACTTTAATGTTGACCTGAAAATGACCTTTGACCTTACCATGTGACCTCTGACTGCAGCATAACATGCAGGTCACGTCCCCCAAGTCCATCTATCATCCAAGTTTGGTTGAAAAGTGACTTACGGTTAGAGAGAGGTGTCGGCGCTAATGCAGTTTCGCAACGGCCGATTACCAGCACACCTAATCACCAATACTTGTTCCCAAATGTCTTGACAAGTCTCTCAGTCACATTTCGATGTCAATTTCGATCGGCCATTTTGTTACAATTCATAACAAAAATGGCCGATCGAGACGGGGGTAGGAGAACTTTTCGTTTTTTGAGGTTCCAGTCTGTGCCCAGATGTCAGAAAAACTGCCACTCGTTTATAGACCATCATCCATATAATCGTGGTAAGTGCTTGATTTCTGTTTCAACTATTTATTCGGAGAATTATTTTGACCATACTTCACGCTTGTCAGGTGAGTATGCCTTTACACGTAAGATCCTGGGCTCCCGCCCGCGTAGCGGGCGGGAGTTCCGTGGCCTGGGTTAGGACTAATAAGTCAAGAATTAAGAATTAGAATTAGGCCTAGGCCTAACGTTAACGTTAGAATTGAATTAGGCCTAGGATAATATAATAATAAAAATAAAAAAAATATCGACATTCGATAATTATAATAGGAGCAGCTCACCAAGTTCTTGGGTTGCCATATTTCACGTCAAAACTGAAGGTACAAGACTGGAAGGCTGACACACCGCATCAACTGCATGTACGATTTGAGATTGAGATTCAGCTCTAGGCTAGGCTGGCGCCTATTCATTTATTTGTGAAAGCTAGATCGCACGTGTTACTCATGCACATACACAAGTGAAGTACGGTAGCTTCACATGTGCAGAAGAGTTTAAGATACATCCGCGAGAAAGTAAAATAGTGGGAACTTTATCTTCACAAATAACTCATATTATTGTTTACAAATGCATTTTTAGCATAAGAATCATAAAAATGAAAATAAATTTGGCTTCATTAACACTGCTTCTTATTGTTACTATAGTTCGATCGTACTAATTTTATTTTCAAATTAGGTCACCTGCCGGAAGTTTGTTTTCGCGGGGGTATTTAATATACGGGAAACCCCCTTTTCTCGATGGATCGATGTTTACATAACACACACCTCCCGTACGCAAGCTGTAATGACTAATGTACTGTTTTGTACATCTCAGACAAGAGTTGTTATGGCACGTTCTGGTCAATTTACCAAAATTACCTTGTGCATGATATATTGACCGCACATTTTGGTAACTTCTTGGTTTATTCGCTCGTCTGTACAGTACTCATTGAGTCATGATGATTAAAAAAATAAAAAAATGAGTTGGTCTACTACATCCAGTGCCATTTCGACAGTCCAATGCTGTTCCTATATCATTTCGTTCAAACATGGAGTTCTAATAGGATGGTTCAATGGAGCTTTCGTCTAATATATAGCTTGTTACACTAGGAGTTTCTGCATTTTATTCATAAATCAATGATACTCACATGATACCGAACATATAAATGAATACAATTCATAGAACAAGTCTACCCCCATTAAAAACTTGATTTGAATAAAAAAGAAAAATTCAACAAGCATATAACACTGAATATTTCATCAAAATCGGATATAAAATAAGAAAGTTATGGCATTTTAACGTTTCGCTTCATTTCCGAAAGTTATATGCACATCTCGGTCGGTATGCAAATGAATGAGGAACTGATGACATCACCCACTCACTATTTCTTTTGTATTTTATTACATAAAATATTTTATTTTCTCGTCATTGTCATGTGAAATGAATTTTCATTCCTCCCTGAACACGTGGAATTCCATTATTTTAACATTTGTTGCTTTAGGCAATTAAGGAGGTCCTAATCGTCAAATTCGTAAAAATTGAAATATTGTATAATTCAAACAATAAAAAAAAACACAAAGGAAATAGTGAGTGAGTGACATCATCGACTTTGGATGTAACTGGCTCGTTCATATAAATATTTTGTTAAAAATAAGCAAAACTTTGAAATGTCATAACTTTCTTATTTTACATCCGATTTTGATGAAATTTTCAGCATTTTGCTTGTCTGATTTTTCTCTATTGATTCAAATCAATTTTTTCTGAGTTGGACTTGACCTTTAAATGTGACATTTGAAGAGATACATATCTCTATGATCAAAGACTGATAATTAAATCATACATAAGCATGTGATATAGTGAATTCGGTAGAATACAGGGGCCAGCTATCAAGCACATAGGTGCTTGAAGCAATAGCAGCCAGGAGAGGGGGCTACATGAAAATTACCAGTTAGTCTAAGGGCGCCATTTCTTCCAAAAGTCACTTCGTCTAAAAGCTACTTCATCTATGCCATTTCGTTCAATAAATATATTGTCCAATAGCCATTTTATCAAATAGCTCAATAGTTTGTTGAGCCAAAATCCACTTCGTCCAATGGTCATTTGGTAAAATGTCATTTGGTCCAATTCGGTCCAACACCCACTTGGTCCAATTGACAGTTGTTCCAAGGCCTACCCATTTGGTCCAAGCCCACTTGGCCTAATTCCCTTTTGGTAATTTGTAAAACACAGTCTACGCAATCGCGTGGGATAGGCCTACAATGTGCATTTTTAATTTTCTCTCCAGATATGAAAATTGAAAACTAAGTTGCTCTAACAGAATTATTTATCGCTTGACATTTGTTTCAAATGAAAAAAACAACAAAACAAAAACACAAGTAAATCAAGAACAAAATAGGTTACAATTTCATGGATTAAAATTACATAACTAATAATGATTCCTTGTCCAAATTAACTTTGCCTTGAGCAAGAAAGAGGGAGGGGGAAGCGGTGAGAGCAATAAACAAACAAATAAATAGATAGATAAAACCCGCAATATTGAAAAAAACAAACGAGGACAAAAACTGCAGCTCCTCAAAAATAATAAATGTTTAATGAACATTAACTCTCTGCCCAATTTCATTGGTATTTATTTCAATATCAGATAAAAATACGTCCCTGGTAAAAAAATCAAATAATAATAATGAAATAGATTACATTCATTGGATAATTTTGAAAAAAATCAAAATAAACTCTGTTTTGTTGTTTTTCTTAATGAGTACAATTAACCCTATATAGCCCGGGGGGGGGGCCTAAAAGGCCCCCTCCTCGACATTTTTCGCGATAATTTCTAAATGCAAAAAAATAATATGCTGAAATTTCATGACTTTTTTCTTTCACATCTCCCGCACATTTTGAGACCCTGTTTGCGAATATCGGGGGTGTACTTTCGGAGATATAGCACATATTCGTGACCAATGTCACCGGCAATTACCATTGACTTTTGTGTGTACAATGTATGGGTTTTACAAGAAATGTTGTCAGATGAATGTTTTTTTCTGTTTTTTCCTCACAACTTTCTTTTGGGCTATCACCAACTATTCTAGATTTAAAAAAACAATAAAAAAAATAGAGATTTCAGAACAAAGAAATACATAATAAATTAAAAACAAAGAAATACATAAGAATTTGGAAACACGGAAGGAAACAAGAATATTATCGCGAAAAATTAGCATATGCGCATAATTGATTACTATTATAATCTAGTAATTACACAATTTCAATACAGTTGAGTGAGCTGTCTTTTAGATTACATGACTGGCTACTGTCATGCTTGATTCCATTGCATTTTCTCAAAAATGGGGGGAAAACTACAAAAAATGAAAATTCCTTGAAAAAATTTGAATATTTGCATAATTAATTAGATAAATAAAAAATGATAATAAATATCACAAATTTGACAACGCATTCTTGTAAAATATAATGAGACACCCACACACCAAATTTGGTCGCAATCGGTCGATAAACGGCCGAGATCTGGGGGGGGGGGGCTAATAGGCCCCCCGGGCTATGCAATTTCAAAATAGCCCGGGCTATATAGGGTTAAGGGTCAAGCCTCGGGTATGCATATATGGCTCAAATTTAATTCATTTAAATTTCACATTGTACTTGCTCCGGCGACAATTGCTCCGATGGAAAATATGCACGGCCGTAAACCCAACATAAAATCTAACCTCCAAAACTAAATAAACCTAATCATTATCATTACACTCTTGAAAATGTTGGGCAAAATACTGTCTCCCAACAATTGGTTAAAACTTTATCTTATTTTGGGTAGTTTAAAACCTATAATGTGTGCTTCTACCCACAGTTGGATATTTTTTTAAACCAATTGTTGTGTGGACTGTATGTTGCCCAACATTTTTAGAGTGTACAAGAACCAAAAACTCTACTACAATCCTAGCTCGAACGGACTCGAATCCTATGCCTAGGTCCGGAACAAATGTCGTGTCTCATGTTCATGAGAAGAGTAAATCACAACACCAAAAGTGATTACATTTTAGAAAACTGGGCATAATATAAGCTGATATGCGTCGCAGAGACGGTCATCAAAATCAGGCCAATAAATCGCTATTTGCCTCAAAATTATTGTCGTTCGTATTTTATTGTGATGTGTTTTTTCACACCCTTTATACGGGGGGGGGGGGGGGGGACCTATTCACCCCCTGGATCTACACCTGCCCCCTGTAACGGTTATTATACCAATGGGAATGGACCAAATGGGTATTTGACCAAGTGGGTATTGGACGAACTGTCAATTGGGGCCAAGTGGGTAAAAATTGGACCAACTAGCAGTGAATCTAGACGAACTGGCTATTGGACTAATCAATTGGACCAACTGGCAATGAATTTAGACGAATTTGCTATTGGACGAAATGGCTGTCGGAAGAAGTGTCTATTAATCGAAGTGGCATTTAGACATGGCTCTTAGAGGAAGTGGTTTTTAGACGAAATTGTTATTTTTAGAAGAAGTGGCTTTGCACGAAGTGCCTCTTAGACGAGGGTGGATTTTGGACAAAGTGGCTCTTGGACTAGACCAAACGGCATTAGACGTCATAATCATTGGACGAACTGGAGGCAAATCACCGGGGGGGGGGGGGGGGGCACTCGATCTATTGACGAGTGGCAGGCGCGCCGGAACACTTAAATTTTAGGGTTTTGTTTTATATTTTTGACATAGTGAGTTACCGAAGCGATCGAGCGGGAGAGTGTGTGGGACCCCCCACGGTAAGGACTTTGTGTGAAAATGGAGTACATACAAGGGCGCCGGAAGCCTTGCCCCCCCAAATAAAATTTTGGGGGGGCAAAACGAGATTTTGCCCCCCCAGCGTGCCCCCCTGAAAGATGAAAAATGATAAATAATTTAAGGACAAAAGTAAATGAAGGCACTTTTCTGCCTGAAAATTGTCATTTCCATTGTCAAAAATGAAAAAATTTTGCCCCTGACGGGGCAAATACATTATCATAGTAAGCCTCGCGTCTTTTGACGAACAGTTCCTCTGTGAAACATAGCTTTGATAAGCCCCTTTTCCATCTTATTACAGTGTGATAACGTTTAACCTTTTAATGAATACATTTCAGACTAAAAGCGAATGGCAAATTGATAGTGGTCCACCAATGATTAGGTTTATAATTCTATGATGCTGGCTGTGTCGTCTAACAAACGCGCGGTCGCCCAGAAACGCTCAGACCGGACCCGATATAACTAACGCGCGTGAACACTAGTTACTCGAGCAAGATATGGAATCTATGTCATAGCTATCAAGCCCAGAAACCATAACATCTCGAGAAACTTGTTTCAATTATTTCATTTTCAACTAAATTTAAATTTAGTTAATACAGTGATAACAAGAAAGCGGTGTTGGAACGCGTCTGCCCGTCGAAGTCGAACCAAAGAACGTAGGTTCGAGTCCACCCTGGGCGGATGACTGAAGTCAGTGCGTTGTGTGTAAACGTCTCTCCCATGTTTCATAGATGCAGGCTATGTTACAATGGAAAACACTCCGTCCCTCGGATAGGACGTTAAATGGAGGCCCCGTGTAGAGGAGAGTCACCACCTTTGCACGTTAAGAACCCACTGCACTATTCGTATAAGAGTAGGGGGAAACCCCGGTGTCGAGGTCCACCTGCACCCCCCCCCCCCCCTCCAATCAGTTATATCGGGAGGAGAGACCTGTGGATCATAGTGATTCAGTTCGCTTTTCGCCTCCCAGGCACAGGTGACGCCAAACAAATAATAATAACAATTCAGTGCCCTAAAGAAAATACCAAGGTCATTCCAACTCAATATAGACATGTTATCAGAAAATTACACTCAGAATAATCATGTGTAGAGGATTATAATTTATAATTTGTAAAAATGGTGAATCCCACTCGAAAGCAACTTAGCGATAATGTTTGGACATGAACAAAATAAAATCATCTGTGAAAGTGTCTTCTTGACCAGAAGATATTATCCGAGATATGAATAAAAATGTAAATAATATAAAAGAAAAAATAAGCGTTACAGTAGTGCTCTACTATAAAAAAAATCTTAAGATATTTTCACAGCCCCGTATTTCCTCTATTCCTTTTCATTGGCATGATAGGAAGGCGTTTTGTCTGATACTATTTCAGCTCATATATAGCACTTATGTATTTTAGATTCCAAAATTTCTTCCCATTACCTGTTACTAGTCAGATCGAGATGGCAGCTATGTTCTCTGGTTCATCCCAGCTTTTGTTATTCATGGACGTTTGCAAAAATAAAGAAAAAACAACCCGGGAGTGGGTGGGGCTGCAAGACCTAAATTTTCGAAGAAACGTATGAGCGAGGGGATTTGTGATGGGGGAGCTTTTGCATTTTCTAGAATGAAATTGAAGGATTTCGTGCACACTTTTGGTGAATTTTGCCCTCTCGATCGGCGGCCCCCGCTGCGTACGGTCATGTTTGTCATCTTAAAGTCTTTAAAAGGCCTATATTACACTGGTTTGAAACAATTTCGTTTGCAATAAGGCTCGTAATTTGCTGGAACTGCGACCCTGGTCACGAAGAAACACCAGGCTGGGTCAGAAGGGCCGGCCGGCCGGAGGAAACAGAAGGAGCAAAAAGAACTCCAAGACTGTTTAATTCTCAAGAAATTTATTTTTGAATGCACTTAGAAACGCAACTTTTATACTCCATTTTACACAAAATCCTTACCGTGGGGGGGGGGGGGGTCCCATAGCCTCTCCCCCTCGATCGCTTCGGTATCTCACGTTGTCAAAAATATTGTGCCCCCTTCGGGATTTTGCCCCCCCAAAACTGAAAGTGTTCCGGCGCGCCTCAGTACATAAGTTGCGTTTCTAAGAGCATTCAAAGATGACTTTCTTGAGAATTAAACATAGAATTCACTACAAAAGACTATACTCATAATTTATGAGAACCTATAATCTACGCGCAAAACGATCGCTTCGGAATCTGGTTTTCATGTATGATCAATTAAATTACGTATGAACGCTAAAATTGACTCAAAATACCAGAAATTACATTTTCATGCAATATTATGCGTAATGTTTCGAGTTCTGTGGATGGATTTAAACCCAATACCTTGTGATTCAAAGTGCAAAACTTATCCACTGAGTTTCAACACCTCTATTCTACAAAATAGGTCTACCGTGATATTATTTTTGCTTTTATTTTGAGTGACTTTTAATCATGTTTGTAGAGGAAAAGAGACATATTGCCTGTCTACTTTTCACTGAAGGACACAATGACGTAATTCGTGTTTGCAACTACCCCCTCTCGTGATCCCATATGTACATTTTTTAGGTTTAGTTAGTTAAATTCATGATAGTTTGCCATAAAACACATATGCAAGATACATCTTTTAGTTGTAGTAGTAGTAGTATAGTAGTAGTAGTAGTAGTAGTAGTGGTGGTAGTAGTAGTAGTAGTAGTACTAGTAGTAGTAATAGTTGTAATAAATCAATATTGTATAGTAGTATATCAATATAAGTATTAATAGTTGAAGTGGTGTACAGTCGCAAAAGTATAGTCGTAGTAGTAGTAGTAGGAGTAGTATATAGTAGTAGTATAGGAGGAGAAGGGGGAGGAGGAGGACAGTCGAGCATGCAGTAGCAAAGTAGACAAAAAATAAACGAATACACCAATTAGTAAAATAATCAAGTATGGAATTAAATGATAAATATAAAGATATTATTTAAAGTATACTGTATATCGTCAATTAGTAATTCCTCTTTTTAAAGATAATTTTCATTCAATATCAAATAAAAAGCAAACTTGTGATTGTATTAAAGAGATAATTATAACATATTCATAAATGAATGGGGCAAACAAGATTTAAGGTAAAACTCCATGCCTACAACATAATATGTTATATAATATTATGTGTGAAAAACAAAGGAAAATAATTTCAACATTTTTACTAGAAATGTTTGTTTTCCATTTCCAAATATGTAGTTCACTTGAAAAAAATTCTTTTATGATGAAATATGTTGGTTAACATATCAAATGTTGTCGTTGCATAAAAGATTAACATCAAGTAAGAAAGTAAATATGATGTGCAGTTTACGAACGTCTGTCAGGTGATAAAATAAAGCTGATGTTGAATCAATGGCCCAGGATGGGTCGATCGGGGGGGGGGGGGTGTATTTTCCCAGGAATGTATGTTTAAAAAGGAATGAAAACACGCTTTGGACTCTAGCTAGTTTCAGTCTCACATGTCATTTTTAGATACATGAATGGAGGCGATCGAAAATTTTAGTCATAAGACATAATTTTATTTTGTGGATCCAAAACGCTTATAAAATGCAGCTGTCATGAAATAGATTTTTAAAAGCAAGATCTCCCTCTATAAAACGTCTCCATAACTATACTCATTCTGATATATTTTCACTGGGTACAAGTCAAAGAGTATCAAATTAATACAAAAAGTTTACCCAATATTGGGTAGAATGGGAACATGTTTGTTGGTTGGGTAAAATATTTCTAAATTTTACACAATGTTGCGATGAAATATGGGGCAAAATACCCAGCAAACGTGTATGTACCCTTTGTACCCAATATTGGGTAAAATTTTACTCAATGTTTTTAGAGTATATACAAATGCGTAGAATTATCGAGACGTTTTATAAAGGGTGGTCTTGCTCTTAAAAGTCTACTTTATGACAGGTAGATTTTTTTTACTGATGCTTTTAAAATCCAATTTCAAAAATTCAAAAGAAATATATCATTTTTTAAAATTGCATTTCATAAATATACTACTAGGACCTCAAACAGGCACTTGCTGCTTCCAAGAGGTCCTGGCTCATTGATATTTTGTATCTGTCTTTATGCGTTGTATTTTCTTGATTATATTATTTTCCAAATAAATCATCATGTCTTCTGTTTTCCACTCGGTTAATGTTCCTCACTACAATGTGTAGCTACAAAATATACGCCTGTCTGGTCTTTATACGTTCGACAACCTCTATAGCTCAGGTTTTCTTCTCTTTGATTAAAAATGAGCTCGCTCCAATTTTCTCAAAACCTCCCAAGTCAAATTTGCCTGTTGTGTCCAAATTATTCGAGCAAGTAGAGTATTATTCAATGGTAATTTCCGGAGTTTTACTTATAAACAGATATCATTGATTGTAATTGTAAGAGCAACAACGAAAAATAGGTCAATTTTCATTTTCAACTTGCAGGAAATAAAACTTTGGAAATTGTTTCCCCACTCTGAAGGATAAGGATATTTATAATACCCACAAATCTGGGGCATGAAATTAACAACTTATCAATTCATTTTTCTCCAGGTGATAAAGATTGATAAAGATTTGAAGCAATGCAATTTTGATATAAGTCCCTCAAATAAGTTAATTATGAAAAGGAATAGGAAATGATTCATCATAGGAACGAAAGAAAAGGAATTGATGGATTTCATAGTATGTTTGGATACTATAATAGGAGATTGAAATCAAAATAACTATCGTGACTAGTTAATTAGGACATTCTATACGGACTCTGAAAGTAAACCTGCGATCGAATGAACAAATCTCTTTTAATCATATTCATTATGTGACTTAAATTGATGGACAAAGGAAATTATTACTGCTTACGTAAACTATGAATTATTTTCAATCCGCAGCTTAACCTACATTTTTTGCAGCTATTATACTGAATGAAATGATTATCAGTTGGATCTTGTGCAATGAGCTGAATCTCCACCAACATAAATAGCATTCAATACCTGTTACAATAATAGTATAAAGCACAAATTTATTTGATCAAAAGTATGCCCGTTCAACTTGACCCAGATTTGATGGAACAATAGTGGGTAAAAATCCGAATTACACACTTTGATTTGTAATCAAGGAAAAGCCTGAAAGTACTTTGCCCTTTATTGGTTTGTTCACCATCTATACAATGATAGTAAACCAAGAATATTTCGCATCCAATTATTACATGATTATTCTGCCAAATAAGAATACAACAAAACGAGTGTATTTTTGGAAATGGCGAAGAGCAAAACGTAATTCCTCGTTAAACTCAGGATGAACTCTGTTATATATAAATATATTGTTTGTGCATTGAAATAAGTAAAAATTATAATAAAAATTCTCAACCTTTGTTCCCCTAATTTGTTTTATAGTCTGACAAATGTAACCTGTTGAACACGTTCACCAGCCTTTTCTTTCCCATAATGTATTTTTTCTTATTGTTAGTGATTGTCATTTACATTGTTTCATGGCTGTCGATCCGGGGGGGGGGGATTTGGGATATGTCCCCTAAAAAAATCCAGGGGGTGGCCTGTACAACCATTCTCCCAATATTTCGAGGGCAGGAATAAATTTTTAAATTCTCGCTTTTTTTAAATAAGATAACTGAAGTCAAAACATAATCAATTATTTGATATTTACCTTTACTTTCCTGCTTCCCCCCAAAAAATCCTACCAACTTAATTAATTCTATTTCAAAATTTAAACTTCTTGCACACAATTCCCAAAGTAATTTTGAAAAGTCACAAGTATAAAATAGATGTTCATACGTTTCTTCTTCCTTTTCACAAAATGAGTACAAATTGGTCTAAACAATACCAACACGGAAAGGGGTGATGGTAAGTGTATATAATATTATGCAAAAGTTTACACTGAAACTCCCTTAATCGACTATTCAGTGTGCAATATCTTAGTCTTAAAATATGTTATCTATTTCCTTATTGGTAAGATCATAATTCGTTCTAATTCTTTCGAAAATAGACGGTTTTTGCTATACATCGTATGTATTGATGTTACTGAACACATATAAATATACAGTACATTTTGACGCAATGATGCTTGAAAAAGTGAAAGCAAGTAAATAAATTGGAAGATTTCCTTAATGTAAGGTTGCTGGTTTAAAAAAAACAATTAAGATGATGTTCTGTGCATTATTTTTATTTGAAGCTAAGACAAATGTGATCACAATAACCGATACGATCTCACATAAAATGACTCCCTAAGCGGCCGGTGTTTCACAAAGCTGTTCGTAAAGTTACGCACAACTTTACGCACGACGAACCTGTTCTATCAGTTGCAAAGGGATATCATTTAGCACAAGAAATAATAATTGGATTTATAGCCCTTTTTCCAGAGGATATACAAAGCGCTGTTGATGACATAAGACAAGTTATATAGTCACGTCCAGATTTTAAAAAATGTGCTCAGAAAAAGTGCTTTAGGCATTTTGTGTTCATGCTGATTTATCAATTGTTTTAAGGTAATTCATGGGTGCTGAATCCAAAAATGATGTTTGCCAAACTTGTTTAGGGCGTTTTCATCCTCAAATCGGCAAAAAAATGGCGGCATTTTTTTTTTCAGTTTCCCATATTAAACGATTTTTATTGGTGATTGTATTTCAGAAATTGGGATCTATGCGTTATTTTTGATACCCAGGGTTGCAAGCATATATTGTGTCCGATTGATTCGTCAGCCATTAAAGAAAATGATGATGGCTTAAAAGATAGTTGCTGTTTCTTAAAAATCTGGCTGCAAAGTGCATCTACCTAGAGACATTTTTGTGTCTTTCTGATGATTTTAAAGGTCAAATAATATGGGTGAAGACGAATTACAGGGATTCACTGCTGTCCATTTTGTCAAAAAAAAAAAATGAAGAACGCTCCAAAAATTACATTCGAATTGACCACCATTGATACAAAAATGACAACACTTTATATTCCATCTAGTGCCACTATATTGGTGTCTCTGTTTTTAAGATTCATGAAAATATGTTTTACAAGAATTAGTGACATAATTAAGGTGGTGGTGCAACAAAAAGTAAACATCCAAAAACAAACTTAAATAAGAACCCGTACGCTTTCACCTAACAAGTTCTATAATTCACTGATACATTAAGACTATTTCAAGACACGTCATTTTTGTGCTTAGGACTATCCTATGGTTTCATGATTAGGGGACAGCAGTCATTTTTACGCAATTTTAGAAGTCGCTTTGGACCTTTTATTTGTCCCGATTCATTATTTTAGCCTTCAAACCACAGTAGTGTAGATTTTGTTCACCTTATTATCATTATGATTAGGTGATGGAAGTCTTTTTAGACTCATTTTGAAAGTCATCTTTAAATAATAGGCAAAATGGACAACTTCATACCATTGTAACTAATCCAAAAGTATTATTTAACCCTTGAGACCATAGTGTAGACACCAAAATCATATTTCCTAGATGGATTGTAAATAGATTATGTCCATTTTTAAGTATCAGCAGCCATTTTAGACCCCTATTGGAAGCCATCTTGGATTTTTAGACATATAATATACAGGACCATTGATTGCCCTTGTAACTTATCCTAATGTATTACTGGACCATTTAAACCAAGGTTAAACAACATAATCATATACCCCATGCAGGCGGATATCAAACAAACTATGCCATATTTTTAGGGTTACACTTCGTAATTCCAAAGGTTCGTAATTCCGAAACACGTAAATTGCCTATACCTCGATGTTCGTTAATCCGAAAACGAAAAAGGGTTCGTTAATCCGAACATTTGTGGCGTTATTCCGAAAACGAAATAAGGTTCGTTGTTCCGAAGGGTCGTCAATCCGAAAACGAAATAAGGTTTGTAGTTCCGAAGGTTCGATAATCCGAAAACTATTAAGGTTCGTTGTTCCGAAGGTTCGTTAATCCGAAAACGAAATAGGGTTCGTAATTCCGAAGGTTCGTTAATCCGAAAACGAAATGAGGTTCGTAATTCCGAAGGTTCGTTAGTCCGAAAACGAAATGAGGTTCGTTAATCCGAAAATTAGATAAGGTTCGTATTTTCGAAAATGAAATTAATTCATTTTGGTAACAAGAACGGTGCTGTTCTTGCAAAATAACAGGATATTATGCATATATGTGTGTGTTGTGGCCAAAGCATGTATTGATTTAAGAATAGATCAAACATACGCTTAATTTCGATTTTATCTGAGAAAATGCTGCCCAAGCAAATGGTTTAAAGATGCAGCTAGGGGATTAAGTGTGTTGGTCGTTTGCGAGTAACCTCCAGATAATAGGATTTGTATTGGAGGGGATGTCATTTTTAATAAGAGCTTCTCCTTCTCCTGAAGCTCTTATTAAAAATGTATACTTTAAACAGAGTATTTATTTTGAAAAAGAGGAATTTCCCACTTGGAAAAAATAGCATTTCCCTGTTATTTCTTTTGGGAGTACAAGTGCCCCCTGCTACCCCCCCAGGCGGATCCAACTTTCGCCAAAGGGGCGAAATATTTTTATCCATAATTTCTCGGATCGGCAGCTTTAAAGTTGATTTTGTTTGTTTGTTCCTATGAAAGGGTATTTCTAATAGCCAATAATTATTATAAAATAAAGTAAATATGTAATAATATCATAAGCCCTTGTTAAATAATGCGAGCGCGAAACGCGAGCTATACTTTTCGTTGAAAATATGATGGGCAATATGTTTGTGATCTTCAAAACAAGATGGCTGTATAACTAGATAACAGCTGCGACCAAGAAGCGCGAGCAGAAATTTTTATTATAAGCTCTGACCTGATCTAAAAGGGACATGTTAAGGGATTCTTGCAGTTAGCTATGAAGACGGTACATGTTTCAACCAAGGGCGGCGGAACGTATTTTCATTTTTTAGGGGGAGCCAAAAAAAGTGCACTGATATGCCAAAAAGGGCATTTTGGTGCAAACGAATATTTTCACCATGATATTATCATCTGTGTAAAGAAGAAATTGTTTGTTTTGTAGTAATTAAGTTGAGCAAAGTTTTTTTTAATTTATTTCTGATTGATAACATATATTTAGGTTTTATTTTTCGCGAGAAAGCGTAGCGAGCAAGTGGTTTGGAAAAAAAATTAAATCTGAAGTTGTAAAACTCGCTTTTTGGTCAATTATGGACTTAATTACTGTTAAAAGGGCATTATTGTGAGATGTTGCGAGCGAATCACGAGCTCAAACTTTTGAGCCCGGCTTTAGGTGGGCTGTCTAGGCACCCAAAGGAAGGCATTTAATTAATTTCTTTATACTCCATGGGTACCCATTCACCTCACCCGGGTTGAGTGCAGCACAGTCTGGATAAATTTCTTGTTGAAGGAATTTACGCAATGGCTGGGATTCGAACGACCCTCTGTTTCATAGTCAGAAGACCAATCCACTGGGCCACAACGCCCCACATAAAAAGTTAACATTCCGAGCATTTTTTGTAATCATGAAAAACGGATTAACATTGTTAACTCGGAAAACGATTAATAACATATTCTTTATCACCATTTTTATTATGATCATCGTTTGCGATTATTATGATCATCATTAGTATTATTTTTATTACCAGCAGAAGCTCTTATTAAAAATGACATCCCCTCCAATACAAATCCTATTATCTGGAGGTTACTCGCAAACGACCAACACACTTAATCCCCTAGCTGCATCTTTAAACCATTTGCTCAGATAAAATCGAAATTAAGCGTATGTTTGATCCGGGCGCCTATTCTTAAATCAATACATGCTATGGCCACAACACACACATATATCATCGTTCGATAGTAATCATTGCATAATATCCTGTTATTTTGCAAGAACAGCACCGTTCTTGTTACCAAAATGAATTAATTTCATTTTCGGAATTATGAACCTTATTTAATTTTCGGATTAACGAACCTTATTTCGCTTTCGGATTTACGAACCTTCGGAATTACGAACCTCATTTCGTTTTCGGACTAACGAACCTTCGGAATTACGAACCTCATTTCGTTTTCGGATCAACGAACCTTCGGAATTACGAACCTCATTTTGTTTTCGGACTAACGAACATTCGGAATTACGAACCTTATTTCGTTTTCGGATTAACGAACCTTCGGAATAACCATCGGGATAACGAAGCTTCGGAATTACGAATGTATGCGGTTTTTAGGTAACAATAGCCATTTTCAAGGGCGCCGGAAGCGGGGGGGCAGGGGGGGGGGGGCACTTGCCCCCCAAAGAAAATTTTTGGGGGGCAAAACGAGATTTTGCCCCCCCCCCCAATGTGCCACCTTAAAGTAGAAAAATGATATTATTTAAGGATAAAAGTAAACGATGAAGGCACTTTTCTGCCTAAGAGTTGTTATTTCTTTTGTCAAAAATGAAAAAAATTCGCCCCTGACGGGGCAATTACACATCTTAGTAAGCCTTGCCTCTTTTGACGAACATGTCCCTCTGTGAAACATACCTTTGATAAGCCCCTTTTCCATCTTATTACAGTGTGAAAAACGTATAACCTTTTAAACCCCCAATCCACGGAGAACAAGAGCGCTGGTAGACCTTTGAAAGACCATGAATTTTGGTTGATCTTTCAGAGGTCTCTCAATGGTCTTTGAGGTCTTACACGAGTCCTGACCAATCTTTCAGTGGTCTTCGTGGTCCTCATGGGCTCTAAAACTTGTTGAAACGGTTCAAAACAGTCTTACAACGGTCTTTCAGGAAAATTGCCTTTCAGTGGTCTTTCAGCAGTCTTTCAGCGGTCTTTCGATGAACTTTCAAAGGTCTTCATAGTCTTTCATTGATCTTTCGGCAGTCTCTCTCAAGATTTTTGCGGAGATCACTGAAAAACTCATGAGAGATCATTGAAAGACCATTGAAGGACCAGGCAAAGTCCATGGAAAGAATTCTGAAAGACCACTTATTGCATAAAAGATCTCGAGAGGACTAGTAAAGACAGTACGACAAGAAATATCCATCAGTCTTTCAGAGTTCTTTGAGGGGTCTTTCTGAGCCATTCCAGGGAGATGACAAATTTCACAGATCTTGACCTCACTAACTTTAAGTTATCAGTGGTCTTTCAATGGTCTCCGTTCTGTGGAATGGGGGCCTATTAAGAAATACATTTCAGACTAAAAACCGAATGGCAAATTTGCATGCTGGCTGTGTCCGCTAACAAACGCGCGGTCGCCCAGAAACGCTCAGACCGGGGTGGTGTTTCATCACTATGATATTTTCTTCCGACAAGTTGTAAGATCTGACAACTTTCCTGTATTATGATTGGTTGAGAAGCATTGTTACCATAGTAACTGTCGGATAAAACAGGACTTGTCGGATAAAACGTCCTACAAGTCCTTTCATGAAACGCTCCCCGGACCCGATATCACCAACGCGCGTGAACGCTAGTTACTCGAGCAACATATAGAATCTGAAAATAGCTGTAAAACCGAAAAGTTTAAAGAGTTATAGAGGATTGAGTAGTTGCTTATTGGATAAATGAGAAGATGCTAGCTTGAGTCTGCGAATGGAGTGCAGAGCAGGAGTACTCATCTATCAACTAATCAAGCCTCTTCTTCAACCTTTTCTGGTTTACTGTCTTTATCAGGACTACGCCCATTTGAACAAAAAATTACTCGACTATTACTGTCTACTTCCTCCTATCAATTTCACTTCATCCTCTGTCCACTTTTTTCGAAAACTCCACATGGTGCACCGTCAACCATATCCGTTGTTGGATTGTAATTGTTTTCTTCTAAATAATATATGTTACATAATGTACATTATGAACTGCCGTAGTTTGTTAGGTCATGATTATTTACAAATGAATATTTCCTGGAATTTGATATTCATCATTTCCTAGTTATGGTCACATTTTCCCCAGAAAATATGTAAATAAAAAAGATTTTGAAGGGGTCATCCAAAAGTGCTTCCCAGCCATACAAAACATGCCAAAGGAAACACATAAATCGAGTAATGTTTTAAATTTTCAGAAAAGTTTTAAATTGTTAGACAATAATTAAGCAGGTCATATTTCTTTTTTTCCTCCAGTTACAAAATATGAAACGTTTTGCCTATGCATGGATAATCAGGGACTCTCTCCAATGCTGAGGTCAGAAATGATTTAAATAGAATGGGGATTTAAGCGCTTATCGCAAAATGTCATACTGTTCTTCCACGTCAGAACAGTATGACATTTTGAATTTAAAAAGACATTCATTAGAATGTATTTTGTTTCTGTTGTTACGCTTCTTCTGCTTAATACAATCCTTGAAACTTATGATAATTGTACTCTCTCGCATCGTCCGTGTATGTAGATGTACATAAATAAATATTTCTGAAAGGATATTGCATGAAAAAATGTAATTTCTGGTATTTTGAGTAAATATAAGCGTATTACGTAATTTAATTGATCAGACACGAAAACCACATTCCGAATTAAGCGATCGTTTTGCGCGTAAATTTCATAGGTTCTCATAAACTCTGAGTATAGTCTTTCGTAGTGAATTCTATGTTTAATTCTCAAGAAATTTATTTTTGAATTCTCTTAGAAACGTAATTTTAAACTCCATTTTTACACAAAGTCCTTACCGTGGGGGGGGGGGGGGGTCCCACGCCTTCTCCCGCTCGATCGCTTCGATATCTCACGCTGTCAAAAATATTGTGCCCCCTTCGGGATTTTGCCCCCCCCCAAAACTGAAAGTATTCCGGCGCGCCTGGCCATTTTAGACTCCGATTTTGGAAGCCTTTTTGGATTCTTGAACATGCTGGACCTCTGTCTGTCCTTTTAACTTGTCCTCATTTATTACTTGACCCTTTAAAACATGGGTTATACACCAAAATCATATACCCCAGGCTGATATCAAACAAATTATGTCAGTTTTTCGGTAAGAACGGCCTATATAGACTCCATTTCTGGAAGCCATTATGGATTTTTGGACATACTGGAATCACTAACTGTCCTTGTAACTTGTCCAAATCTATACTTGACCCTTTAAACCATGCGTTATAGATCATATTCTCCAGGCGGCTAAATAACCGCCTGGAGAATAATTTATGATTAAAAAAACTGTGTCGGTTTGTAATTAACTACAGACATTTTATACTCCATTTTTGCAAACCATCTTGGATTTTTGGACATGGAGGACAATAGCCTGTCTTTGTTACTTGTCCCAACGTATTTCTTGACCCATTAAATTATTGGTTAGACACCAACATCATATTCCCAAGGCAGATATTAAACAAACTATGTCGGGTTAAGGGTTTTTAGATAACAACAGGTATTTTAGACTCCAATTTTGAAAGCCATCTTGGATTTTTGGACATAGTGGACCATTGACTGTCATATAACTTGTCCCGGTTTGCTTCTTTACCGTTGAAATCGCCAACGAATAAAACCCAAAATAAAAGACATTAGATAATTAGTTAATAGATGAATAGTGAATTTTTAGGCCATGACAGCCATTTTTAGGCATCTTGGATTTTCAGGTACCCTGGAGTGTTTATGTCACTCTTTCCTTTTACCCTCTACACCACTGAATACATGTATGCACCGAAAAGGGTGTTTAGGGTAGATAAAGTGCTGGTTACTTTAATTTTCAGTTAATGGCGACCATCTTAGACGCCATATTGAAAATAACAACTTTCACGGATCCGGATTTTGGTGGATTTTTAGTATGTTATTCCTGATATCAAATGGTACAAAAAACCGTTGACAATCATTTTTGTAACAAGTTTTGGGGGTCAGAATAGAGTGAAAGAAAAAAAGGTAAAATGGCGGCCATAATTATTTTTGCCAATTTGAGGATTTTAACATCAAAATCAAGGTTGGCAACGGCAAAATTGGACTCAGCGCCCTCAAATTATACGCTAAAACACTTCTCAATTCAGCATTAAAGTGATTGGTTAACATTGGTTTGACTTTTAAAAAATCTGAGCTAGAAGGTCACACTTGTCACCTGTGTCTGTGATATGTTACAAAAATGAAGCCCAGACAAAATTGCATTCGAAAATAACTATTTAGTGCTTCAAAAATTTAAATATAAAGTGACCGGAAACACCATCTTAATTTCATCCCATACACTTATGTGTACTATTTAGGCGTCTATAAGACGCCTATTTACAAAGTCGGGGTTCGCCTTGTAGTTTTAGCTTTTCATTCTCAATAATGGTTGTTTTCAGGGTTTATTAGTTCTAATACATGCACTTGTAAACATGTTTCATCTTTGTTTGAGAATTTTTTAAATCGGCTGCTCACAAAGTTAAACAATACCTTTGACACGATGTGCCTAAAATTATCTAGTTTTAGAAAGTCCTTCATTTACACTTGGCCATTCTCCATCCAGGTGTTAAATCGATGCGTAAACAGATAAGTATGCCAAGTAATCGAGTTTTAGAATTCTTATAAAGGAAATTCTACCCAAGGAGTGCGTGGGCAAGTCAGAACCTGATAACCGGGAAATTATATATTTCTTAAGCTCTAGAACGTTAACATAAAAGTAGAATTATAAGTGCAGATAGGCCTACTTTTTATTTTCAGATTACATGATGACCATTAAGAAGATACAGGTGAGACAGAATCATCTATTATTCAGACGTGGGCGAATTTTTTTTTCTTGATTCAAGGCAAACTAATTATGTCTCTCTCAACCTGACTTAATCAACAGAGTGACACATAGCCTCGGATAAAATTTCTTGAATTAATCAAGTTGTTAACAACATAGCGGTTCCGTCTTTCTGTTTTTCATTTAACGACGCGAACTGTTTCAGTCATAAGTCAAACACGATTTTGATTAGATTTTCAAGAAGTAAAAATAACCCTTCTCAGTTTTCCAATTATTCTGGCTACTCGAATGACAACCACAATGATGCATTTCCTATGGAGAATCTCCGTTCTGAGATGCAGGTACGTATGCATCCTATAAGAAGACGGTGATGAAGGAGAATAAGAAGAAAAAAAACGAAGAAGAAGAAGAAAAAGAAAAAGAAGAAGAAGAGGAGGAGGAGGAGGAAGAAGAAAAAAAATAAGTAAAACGATCAAAGAAACTCCAAATGACTTTATAAATAAGAGAGAGAGAAGGGGTGGGGCGTTGTGTGGGGTTGACAATATTTTTGATATTCGCATCTACATGCATAGACACATTGCACTTTGTCACATTGGTTTATTATTTTGTTTACAATCCATTCACACTGCTCATGATACGTAAAACACTATCTTCCATTCAGACTACATGTATATCAGATTTTTGTATTATTTTGGGTTTTTTTTCATGTCACCAACATATTTGTAAAAAAATAACACCTTGTTGAAAATCGCCTACCTCTTAGAACAAAATTTTTGTTTGTCGCCTATTTCCTTTGTCATATTTTATAATCTACCGGTTATTCAGTGCGGATAAAAAAGTTTACACTTTGAAAAAGCCCTGGGAATTAAAGAATATACAACATGTGGGTAATTTTTTCACATATATTCTTTGTTTGGGTCTCATCTATCCAATGGAAGTAAAAGTTTTGACAGAATGTTACACTTCAGTGAGCGCTGTCCATTTTTGCAAAGCTCGCAGAAATCTGTTTGCGCAGAAATGCTCGTTTTCACGCTGTGTCAAGGGGAAAGGGCGAAATCAAACTTAACCTTGCGAAACATATCTCATGCATTTCCCTTGCACTTTTTTTCAATTGAAATAAAACGGATACATTCAAGCATTTTGTAACAATTTTGCCACCCAAATTGCAATTTCAACACTTATTCAGCACAACCTTTACCCTTTTTGTGCCAGCTGGATCTGAGGACATAACTGGATCTGAACAAAATGTTATATCAGACATCTCCAGCATTTTTTCACTAAGTTTTATCATTTAAAGTGGGTTTACATTTAATTTTTTCATTTAATACTTGTTTCTCCACACTTTTTCCAAGCTTGACAATGATTATCAAAATGAAAATCGAACCTAAGCCATATTTCATGTAAATCACAGCTCAGTGTAAAGCAAATATTGTCACGATGTTCTCAGTGTATGGGGGAGTGGGTTGGGGCGCAATGCACTCTTCGAAGTGTTTTGGGCAAGGAAACAAGTTTTAAAAAGTAAAAGATATCTTCAAATCAATTGAACTAGCTAAATTCCACGTGTTTTTATATATGATTAAGGTCTACTTTTATTCGCATAACTATTTGAAAGTTCTGTGCAAATCATTTATTACAAACGTTTCAAAAGTAAGTGGTGCTCACTCAAGCAGAAATATTTTTCTACAATTATATCGTCATTTGCTTGAATGGATTTGTACCAATGTTTAAATGTGGAAAAATCTTCAGGATATCACAAATGTATAATTTTATAGGATTTTTTTCTAAGTGTAAACTTTTTTTTGATACGCACTGTAGTAGCCCGTTTTTGTTTGTTTATACTTTTATCTTGTATTTGTTGAAAACGTGTTCATTTTGGTTCTTTGACCTTTTTATCATAAATTTGTGTTTCCAAAGTTTTCCTGATATTTGGCAAAAAAGTTTTAATGTGTTTTTAATAATATCGAGAGATTATCCGGTAAAAATTTTACATACCAAACTCGGCCGGTCTTGCGTAACTCTATACATATACAGCTTTAACATTAACTGATATTTTTTTTGAAGTCTGAAATAAGTCGAATTAAATCAAAGACTGATATGGAATCTAAAGCACTGGCGGCGGAAGCATCAAAATTTAAGGGGGCGGAAAAATTGTTTTCACCATTTACCATTCGGCTGCTAAAAGCTGATTTAAAAAAAATTGCTTAGGGCGTTGTCCCCACTAAAGTCTGAAGTTTTTTTTCTTACAAACAAGATATCTAATAAGGCAGGCGCGTATCCAAGATTTTGCATCTCGTGCTGGGCCAGACCTAATTTTGGTGCCCATGTGTACTTTTCGAAAAATGGCGCCCTCCATGAACATGACGGAAAACTAGACATATAGACACTTTTTTTAAATCCATGAACAGAATGGGTATCTGTCTAAACAATGATGCGAGCGCGAATTTTGATATTCCTACCCAAAACTTCAGATTCTAAGCACTTTTGGTGATCATGGACAGGATGGGTGTCTAATCATTATTTTTTTATTGATAAGAGCGGGTAGTGGGAGATGAAAATTTTTAATATCCTAACCTAAAATGTTGAAATTTCTATAAGCACTGTTTGTGATCATGAGTAGGATGGGTAGCTAACTAAACATTTTTTATGCGAGCGCGTAGTGCGAGATAAAGAAAAATTTATATATGCCAAAATTGAACATTCTAAGTACTTTTGCAACCATCAGCGGGATGGGTATTTATTTAAACAAGTGATGCTAGCGCGTACACGAGCTGAAAAATTTTGATATTCTGACCTTAACTTTGGACATTCTAAGCACTTTTGGTAATCATCAAGGGTTTATTGCCATTTCTTCCACTGCCATTTTGTCCACTACCCACATGGTCTAATATCATTTCGTCTACCATCAGTTGGTCCACTATCCACATGGTCCAATTACCATTTCGTCCAATCACCATTTCGTCTAATAGCCATTTCGTCTATTATCATTTGGTCTAATAGCCATTTGGTCTAATGGTATTTTTTTGCCAATTGGTCCAATAGCCACTTTGTCCAATATCATTACGTCTATTCCCATTTGGTCTAATAGCCAAATGGTCTAAAGGCAAATGGTCTAATAACCACTTGGTCTACTTTCATTTCGTCCATGTTCCATTTGGTCTAACTGCATTTGGTCTACTATCACTTGGTCTAAACTCATTTCGGCTAACAATCATTTGGTCTAATTGCCATTTGGTCTAATAACCAATATGTCCAATTGCCATTTTGGCTAATCACCATTTCGTCTAATATTCATTTCGTCTAATACGCATACTGGTCTACTATGCTGCACTAGCGCCCTCTACGACCCGAGTCGACTCTATTCGCGATTGTGGGCCTAATTAATTACCAATTCTCTTCAACTTCTTGATTTATTTTATCACTGTTGACTAGTGTTGTTCGTCATTGATTACTTTGCATTATGGAAGTGTTTTCCACCCAAAGGGGGGAAGCAATGTGTGTCTTATCGAGGTTATACATACACGATACGGGCGAGGAAAAACGGAATGGTATACTGGCGATTGCAGTAATTGTTCATTTTAAGATAATTATGTATCCTGTATTACAGGGAGTGTTCAAAGTGTCCTGAAATATCATTTCTTTTTAACTCGCCGTGCACATGTTTGTATATTCATTTCTAAACTGGATATATAGTGACGTGGATTGTCAATGTCTAATTCCTTCCTTCAGCTTTTTCTCGTCTCATTCCCCGTTTTCTTTTCCCTCCTTCCCTTTTTCTCTTTTTTTCTCCCCCACCCTTTTCTCTTTTTTGGGGCCGTCAATAAGGAGGGGCGGACGCTTTGCCCTCCTCGAAATGCCTATGTATCCACTTTATGAATGCTTACAAACAGTCCTTAAAACGTCATTTTTCATGTCAGAATATCACAAATTTCGACCCGCGCTCGCATTGTTTATTTAGATGTGTATTATGTACAAATTTACAAAAAGTGATTAAAGTGCCCCGTTTTGAGGTCTGAATATAGGAAAATTTCAGCTCGCACTGTGATGTTGCATTTACAAAAGTAAAATATGTATCTTCAAGAATTCCTAAACGCAGTCCTTAAAACGCCCCTGTTTCATGTCAGTATATGGAAAATTCTCAGCTCGCGCTGCGCGCTTGCAATCCTCGCATTAGTTATTAATCTAGAGAAATGTTCAGGATTTCAAACAGTGTCAAGACTTACGATTTTATGTGTAAAATAATAGTGGGCCTACATGAAATAAAATGTTTATAAAAAAAAAAATCAGCTCGCGCAAGCAAAAAAAAAAAAAAAAAAACACGGAAAAAACCCTCTTCGATCCGCAGACAGGGGAATATATAAATGAATGAACATTTTTCGACCAACAGCCCCCCCCTGCCCCCATTAGCAAAAGCAAGATCCGCAAAAGGGATGTGTTATAATTATACCCGGCAGGCCTATATACTCGCGACCAAAAATATACTCTAGTGATTTCAATACCTCCCCCCTTCCTGTAAACTCCTGGATCCGCGCCTACGTAGTAGTAATTATTTTAATTATGTATATTATTTCTATTATGATTATCCTTATTATTATCATTTTTGTTAATATTAGTAATATGATCATCATAATTATTATTAGTAGCAGTATTATTGTGAATTTCATTATTATTATTATTATTATTATTTATTAGTATCATTATGATGATTATCATTCTTATTATTATATCCATTAATTGCTACAGCATGAGTATATCACAAACATTATACTCATCGTTATTGTCAATACTACTAGGCCTACATTTATTTTAGGCGCAGGCGGGCTTCTAGCGACGGGAAACGAACAAAAAGGGAGAGGATAGTACAGGGAAAGAAGATAGGACAGATCGGGAAGAGCTCTCTTTTTTTTTTTGGGGGGGGTGGGGGTATATTGATCAATAATATTTCTTTAAAAGGCTATATTGTCTTTCATCTGTTTATCGTATTTTGATATCGGAATACAATATTCTCCTTTCTTTTTTTTAAATAAAAATTGAGCGACAAATTAAAATAAAAGGACCCTTTTCCATTTTCCCCATCTTAGTTCCGCCTTTTATATGTGTGTGTGTGCGTTTTAGGGGGGGGGGGTGGGGGTGCCTGAATTGCTGTACCCACTGAATCGACCCTTGCGATAGTAGTTATCATCATAGTTTTTAGGGTTTTTTTAAAACTAATATCATCAATAATTTCAAGGTATTAAAGTCATTTCGCTCCCCTCCTCGGATAACGCAAATTATTTGTATTAGACGAAATGGCTATTGGACCGAATGGCTATTAGACTAAATGGCTATTGGACGATTTGGGAATTGGACGAAATGGTTAGTAGACGATTTGGTTGGTAGACGAACTGATTATTGGACCTAATGTTTGATGGACGAAATGACTATTAGACGAAATGGCAATTGGACGAGTTGATAAGTAAACGATGTGGATATTGGACCAACTGAAATTAGCCGACATGGCTATTGGACCAAATGAACGGTGGACGAACTGGTTAATGGACGATTTGGCATTAGACCAAATGGATTTAGACGAAATGGTTGTAGACGAATTGGCTATAGACTAACTGGCTATTAGACTAAATGGCTATTAGACGAAATGGTGATTGGACGAAATGGGTGGTAGACGAAATGTTAATGGACGAAATGGCATTAGACGAAATGAATGTAGACCATGTGGTGAGTGGACGGGATGGCAGTAGACGAATTGGCAATTTACCATCATCAAGTATCAGAGGCGTCGATCCTGGGGCAGGGGGCGATCGCCCCACCAATGAAAATATTGGGGGCAAACATATCGTTTTGCCCCCCAATAATTCCGGATGTGCAAAAATTGAATAAGACTTATTTCAAATCGTGCTCAAAATGTCCACTTTTCAGATTGGAATATAAAAATTTTCAGCTCGCGCTTCGCGCTCGCATAATTTCTGTAGCCAAAACCCATACTTTCCATGATTAAATAGGTGAATAGAATGTCACGTTTTCAGTTCTAAACCTCAAAAGAACTCCCGCTTCGATTTGCAAAAATCTTTTGTTGGATATATATCTTGTTTTTTTTATCAAAAACGTCTATTAAACTGTCATTTTTTTGTCAGATCGAAATATCAAAATTCTCAACTCGCGCTTCGCGCTCGCATCTATTGTCCTTTTAGATACCAATATTAATCATTGCTACCAAAAATGCTTACAATATCAAGCCTTCAGGTCAGAATATAAAGAATTTTCAGCTTGCTCTAGACACTCGCATTATCTGTTTAGTGAGATAATCCTCCTCATGAGTTACTACAAACAGTCCTGAACAGGTACGCTTTTCCTGTTTTAAGGTTAGTATTCTAAAAAATTTCAGCTCGCGCTTCGCGCTCGTATTAATTTGTTGGTGAGATACGTGTCTTTATCTCATGAGTCATATATATATATATATATATATATGTGTGTGTGTTTGTGGGTGTTTTGTACGATCGAGCGCCTTTGGAACGTTGACACCTGATTTTGCCCTCCCCCCAATCTGAAAAATGGATCGACGCCCCTGTCAAGTATCTATCTATATATAAATAATAATGCGAGCGCGATAAGCGAGCTAATTTTTCTTGATGTTCCGATCCCAAACTTGAGATGCAAAGCACTTGTTGTGACAATCTATTTAAACAATTAATTGGAGTACGAAGCGCGAGCTTAAAATTTTTGATATTCTGACCAATTTTTTTTTTACATTTTAATCATTCTTGGAAATCATAAATAAGATGGGTATATAACTAAACATTTCATGCATGTACTTAGCACGAGCTGAAAATTTGTTGTATTCCTGTCCAAAACTGGAAATTATAAGCCCTTTTTTAAACCATGAACATGATGGATATTTATTTAAACACTTGATGTAAGCGCGAAGCACAAGCAGAAAATTTTTGATTGTCTGATCTAAATTTTAGACACATTCTAAGCACTTTTCGGGTAACGCGAAGCGCGAGCGAAATTATCATTTCTATGTTATGTCCCATTTTTTTTTTCATTTTCGAAGTATTCTCCTCCCCTTATTTTATTTACATTTCTTTTTATTGTTATCTTGCTGGTTTTTTTTTCTCTTCTTCTTTTTTTCTTCTTCGTGTAGTGCAAAGCCCGCAGCGGGAAGGGTTCAAAGCATAATTCTGATATTTTCAGAAGTCATTTTGTAGGGATTTTTATGGGAAATCAATATCCTAAAATTGTCAAGTTAATCTCATTGGAATATATTTGTTTAAACATATAAGACCAGGCAACAACCAATAACAGTGTTTTTGTGTTTGTTTTAGTTATAATAAATAGGACAAATTATTTATCACTGACGATCTATATAAACCTGAAGGGCAATATTTAATTGTACTCTTGATAGTTTTGATAGTTCTCATTTGATTATATTTTGATATTTTGTTAATTCGCAAGTATCTATCAGTTTCATGTATTTTTCAATATCCTGTGAACTTTGTATGTGTCGGTAACGATGTCTTCAATGCAATAAAATGAACTGAGTTTGAATTTTAATTTGGGAATTGAGGATATTAGGAATAATAAGAAAATGCGAGCTAGCGCAGAGAGTAAACCTGGAAAGTTGCGCACGTTTTCAAATTAAAATCTATTTCTTTCTATATTTTGTGTTTCCATTCTTTTCACTACTATTCATTATATTTCTTATAACATTGCATTATAAAGGGTAATATACAAATTCCCGATATGAACATGGCCCTGCCCCGCAAAAATTGGGTTCTAATTATATAATGGAGAGATTTGACCTAAATCTCCTTCATTTTGGTGCGATTCTTGCTCGTAATTTTTTTCCGGAACGAAATCACATTGGGATTGAGTTAAAAATTTGTGTATTTTTATAGTAAAAACTGCCATTTTCGCCAATATATATATATATATATATGTTTAAATATTTCGTGTTTTGATTTTTCAGTTTACTTATTATATTTTGCATTTTCCTTCCTTCTGTCCTTCTTTTCTTTCTTTCTTTGTTTGTTTGTTTCTTTTTTTTCAGGGGGGACTGTCCACCCGTCCCCCTGCATCCGCACCCTATGATCTAAAGTATATGTACACATTTTTATCAGTTATACCTGTGTTTGACGTGTTCAATGACATGATGTTGATTCAATCACTGCATGCATGTGATGGAGATGGACAAAGGCCTCATTGTAAATTCCCAATAAAGGGCATGGTACCGGACTTCCATTTGTCGTTGAATCGAACCCGCTGCGGTTAAATCAGTTTGCAGTCAAATCATGAATACTGACGTCATTCATGACATCATCACCAAGCATTTGGAATCTCACTGAGTATCAATGCGTGGTCAAGGAATAAAGCAGATGTGAACATTCTTAATCTCTCGTTGGATGACACTACAGTGGTGGGTATTTCAACCTTTTTACCATTTTATAGATAGGCCTTCTGACAATTGGTTATTCGGGAAGAAAAGAACGATTCTCAGTTTTTTTAAGCAGCAATAACAAGACAAATCGAGAATATTGATTATATAATTATCTTAATTACTTTTCCACCAATATTCTACCAATCTATTCTACGTTCTCATGTCCTTCTTCAGGTATATATTCAAAGTCAAGATTATGATTCGAATAAACTAATCATAGACACACTATGCTACAGAACGTACTATTATCATTTTTATATTCTTTCATTATATTGTTTTGAACTCGATGCTTTATTTTGTTGTCGCATAGCATTCTGAATATTTTTCTTTAAAAGATTAAGTCAACTTCCAAAGTTTCCAATTGATTCGGGGAAAAAGGGATAGTTTAGTTTGACGTTTTATAAAATGATTATTTTCTTTGTCTATAACGAGGACCTGGCAAACCTAGTCAGGATTCAGGAAGGACACAATACATTTTCAGACAAACGAGCAACAAAAAAAAAAAAAAATGGTCACCATTTCAGGAAGCATTTCCCTTAAAAAAGTCTCACAAGCAAGTAGGGAAAGAAAACAACAACAACCAAGAAACAAACAAAAAACCGACAATAATTGTACCCTCCTCACGTATGATTAAACCTGAAAAAATAAAACCAATCTTTTAAAAAAAAAATTGAAAATGAGAAAATACCCACTTCACAACTATTTAATCGGGGCCGTTTGGGAGGAAATCAAACAATCTTTAAAGTAGTCAGTGTTTACTAGAGCGTGCCATTGCACCAAACCCATTAATAACTCACAGATACATCACAACCTGAAGTAGTTTCATTTGATTCTTCTTCCCTCTCGTAACAAACATCGAATGCTACTCTAGCACGGAGAAGTGGTAGATCAATTTATAGCATGCGGCAGAGAATATCTGCCAAGAAGATAAAAGTGTGCTGAGTGACAATAGAATTGTGCAAAACAAGAATTGATATAGGGTGTTTAAAAATATAATCATGGTTCTCATCGGGGAATTACAACTGAAAACCACTTTTCATTATAATCCCAAACTCATTCATAAATAGAATTGAATAAATATTTACAAATATGCAACCAAATCATCATCTGACACAAAAACACATTAGTGCAAATAATTGTATTCCTATAAAGACCCACGTCCAATTCATTAATGATTTGTTGTGTGATTTCATTTTCTTCTCTCCCGCTTTTAATATTATTGTTTTTCATCAAGTGGTTTTTAAGTTAACGTAGAAAGGGCTTATTTAATGTAGTTTGGCAGTTCATGTCTATACATTTTCATTTTATATAAATATTACTATCAAAATTCTTGCAGCAGTTTCTTGCGTGTTTAATATATTGGGTGTGCTATATTAGACATTTTACCATCATTATCATCATCATCATGTTCATGAACATGATCATCATAATTATTAAAATTGTCATCGTCGTCATCATCATCATCATCATCATCATCCTTATTATCATAATTATTCTTATCATTATCATCATCGTCGTCGTCATCCTAATGATAGTCATCATTAGAGTGAGAGAGAGAGAGAGAGAGAGGGAGCTAAGTTGGTTAGGGGAAATGGGACAGAGAGAGGGGAGCAGTGTTTGAAAACACATTTAAACATGAATCTTTGTTCTTAAAAATCGAAGAGAAAAAAAAATACCAAGGGAATAACAACTGGAATATCCAACCTTTTCCAGATATTTTTATTTTTTTCATTTTCTTATTAGCTATCAAAATAGTCAAAGACCCACAGATTTCACATTCTGCCGTCAAAATTATTCATTATTCATACTTGATTGCAATGGGCCTGCAATAATTCTCACTTGATTTCTGGAGCACCCTATACAAGGATTCACTTCTGATAGAAAGATGAGGATGTTAAATGTCATCTCGGTCTATAGCAACAAATCTAATCGATAGATTCCTGTCTTATTTACATGATAATTGAAGGTATTTGGTAGTGTCTATAAAATTTCCCTGGATATAGCTGCGAGAAAGGTTAGGTGAAGTGAGAGGTAGTGTGTGTGATGGGTGTTCGTGCGTGTGGAGAAAAGAGTGCGATTGAAATCAGAGGAAGATGTGAACAAAGAATGACCGTATGCTTTAAAGAATACATCCAATTTTTTTTCTTCACACTTGCAGAGAGAATATAAGACTAACAGGTTTCTCTACTCACTGAGAAGCTAACATGTTAAACAGGTCTTGAATATTATCTATGGATTCAGATAAACCAACCAAGGTCTAGTTTATACCCTTAAATATCAGCAGCTATAACCTTTGCAGTTTGTATTTTCTCGACTCCGCTTCGTCAAATCGAATTACAAAACCGCCCAAGCAAACGTAACTTGCAACAATTTTACAAAATTTGATCTAGATAGCCATAGAATAATGTCTACATTGGAAATGGTGCAGTAAGATGATATTGAATCACTCTTAAACAAACCAAATGTTACAATATTCAAGATTGTTATTACATTAAAAAAGTGCAATCTGTTTTGAACTGTTCATTTTTTTTCGCAAGGGAGATCTCAGCGCTTCTTGTTATCAAACTAAAGTTGTTACAACTGTTCTCAATTAAGGGGGGGGGGGGGGTGCAGACATTTTGTCAAACTGAGAACAGGTAATAATTTGATTATCTCTGTTTAGTTTAACAGACCCATATACATTTCATACTAATTTCAAAACATTCATTTTCTTTTATCTTTTATCTCACGAACAGATTCGATATATTTTTCGAGGTGTTTTTTTTTAATCTTCGAATGAGATAGACTGACAGAGAACGACACAGGATGAAAATGAATACACAAAAATAATAATAATCAGAATCAGTTTTCCTTTTAAGTTGTCACTCTCGAAATTATGTAATTATGCACAGCGAAGTAAATAAACAAAAATACACTTCTGTCTATCCCTGTTATTGCTCTAAAATACAGTTTGAAATATGAAATATTTCTAAATTTGGTTCTATGTTCACACACTTTTGTTTCCACGCATTTTACTGAGTAGAAAAAGAGAGGATGATTATGCTTATATATTGAATTGGAAATGGAACTATGTTGATGAATAGGTATTACATTATTGTATTATATCGGAATTATGTCGTCCTTGTCTTCTCCCTTCTCCCAATTACATTGATATGATAATAATATCAGCTGGTTTTTATAAATATGTTTGTAAGTAATATGAATGCTTTATAATTATTCTTTTATTGATCTATATAAGTTATTCCCATTCAAAATCAATCTTATTTTATTGTATACTTCAAAAGCTGTACTTTCATTAATTTTTTTAATGTAATTGCATCAATTATTGTTAAAAAAGGTATCAATTACAAAACACGAGAATTTCAAAATCGTGAGACAGCGAAGAAGAGATCAGAATAAATTCTCTATGGATCATCAGCTGAGCTAAAAGAACATCTGGACGATGATTAATTTAGTCTTATCCGAAGTGAGTTTGAACTTGTCTCAAAGCAGATGTCATGCCACTAAAAAAAAGCATGAAGATGTGAGTGTGGGTGATATGATGAGAGAGTTAAAGATAAAGGGGTTCAGAGGGGGAGGGGTGGAAGTGGAATATAGAGAGTGAGATAAAGAGAGTAACCCACACCCCTCCCACCCCCAAAAAGGGGGTGGGAGGGACAGGGTGAGACAGAAGCGTAATCCAATTCTTCGATGAAAGTGTCCACTCGTGACATATCATGGTCAATGAACGTCCTCAGCATTTCTATCTAACTGGCATTTGTGTGATGTCAGTCGCTTTAATTTGCTGATCCCATCGGCACATATAATAAATTGCCCAAACGTTTGACATTTCTGGATAGCACCTTTTCACACGTAATCTGCTTAAGCCCAACCAGCTGATTCCGCCGGCAGTAAACACGAAGAAAACTAGAATCTACAGAGGTAAAACAAACAAAAAACAAGTCATTTCGTTTTTTAATAACAAAGATTAATGGGTAAAAATAGAAAAAGGACAACCTTTGCAGCGTATAATGTGAATAGAGGTTTATTAAACGAAGCCACTAGAGAAAAGGCAGCTTTTAAGGATAATGTATTCTTCAAAAGCAATTCGCTGTCTTTTGTCTTGAGTTATGTAATATTTAAATACGAATAAAAAATGGCTTGCATGGTTGTGATGTTTTTATCAAGAAAATCATTTGCATTAGTAATGAAAGAGACCCGAATGAAGTAAGGAGACCAACGAAACAAAAGAAAAAAAAACAAAAAGAAACTGAAAAATGATTTAAGTAACTAATGAGCCATGAGAGTATCTAACTTAAATAAGATTCTCATCAAAATAAATAGATTCGAATATTATTGGACAAACAACATTATTAATACAATTTTTATTCTAAGAATGTGTAGGAATGAACATGCATATAGCTGACTGGCTTTCCAATGGGTTCATGAAGAACAGGGGCGCATTGGAAGCTTGTTATATACACAACAAAAAAAGTAAGTCCCCCCTAAATCAAATTGCTGTAACTTTTGAACCGAATTAGTTTGAGATATAATATTTCATAGGTGGTTTTCTGAACTCATTAAGCAACTCCTGGGGAAAAATGAGATCGATCGGTGGAGTCATGCATGAGTGATTAAAGATTGAATTAAAAATGACCATTTTCAAAAGTCACAAGAGTCGTTTTTCAGTTTGTTCAAATACAAAGTTGGGAAAAAGTTGTTTTCCGGGTGAAATTTTTGGTGTTATGCTGTTTTACTGTCCATCATTCAACCACTTCAGACCAGATTTTGATATCGTATGTTCATGGTTGAGTGAGCACAATGTATTGCAGGGGCTGCGGAAGGGGGGGTGGGCTTCAGCCCCATCTTTTTTCCAAAAGCATGTACAAAAATGTAAAAATTACCATGCGGTTTTGATTTTTTTTGCATGATCAGCCCCCCCCCTCACTTTTGGCTCAGTCTCCCCCCTCCCACTTTGAAAACTGTTCCGCGGCCCCTGAATTGTGACGTACCATCATAGGGGTTTACGGTAGTATCCTCTACAACTTGTTAGATGATGTTAAAATTTGAAAATTTTAGTGGCTCCCCCGATTATAGGCCCCTCCCCTTTCTTAAAATTCTGGATCCACCACTGATTTGTCCATACATTCAACTGATACTGAGAAATTGTGAGGAAAAGAATACATTTATGCAGTATAAAGAGTATTCATTCCTAAGTTGTCGATTGTGCTCGCTCAACCATGAAATTGTTTAAAATTCGGAAAGTGTGTAGTGATAGAAATGATGGATGATAAAAACAACAGCAATTAAAGTCACATTTGAAACCAAATTTGCCCCAAATAATCACTTTATTATCCTTTAAAATGTGTCTGTGACATTGAAAATACCAATTTTCCCACTTTGATGCGTGCTCACTCATCCATAAATAAACAAATCGATTTCATTTTTGCACAGAATTTTGCCCATAGGTTGATAAACATTACTGCCAAACGACATTGCTAAAGACAGCCTTGAAAAAAAGTTCCACCATATTGAATAAGGGGTTACTTATTCGTAAACATATGCACCCATAATGTACACAAGTCTATGAGAGAAGAAGTCAAAATTTTGAAATGAGGGTTTGTTTCATGGACGGTTTTTGTTACTTCTGCCAACAGTTATTTCATGAAACTTCGCACATGGCTTCAGAGTAACACTATCCAAAAGGTGCGCACACCAAAATAACAATTCGATAGGGCACAGAGTGGGGCCAAGGCCTTGAACTTTCTTCTCATTTGCATAATTTTTTTAGTATTGTGTGTTCACTGATGCATTAAACATTGGGATTTTCACAAAAATCAAATCAAATGAACTATGCAAGGAGGTTTGTGACAGATATCCGTAGTTACAAATTGCATTTTTTCCAATAACGTAAAAAAGAGCTTATCACATTCCACATGTTCATTCAAGCGTGAATGTTTAATTAAATGCCTTTGAATCATTGAAGCATGTTAATTGGTCATAAACACAACGAAAAAGTTGGGAAAAGATCATTTTCAGGTACCAAAATTAAACAATACTTGCCTATGATATTTGAAAATCGTATTTTTTGTTTTTAATGAATGTTCATTGAACCGTGAAACGATGAATACTGTTGCAGAAACTCTTCCCAAAAATAACTGTCATCATATTCGATCATTTTTATTGATAGAAGCGTGTAAAATAACCAATTATAGCAAATTTTGACTTGTGTTTATTCAACCGTGAAATTTAGCCAAAAAAGTTGTCTCGTCCTTTAGAAAGTACCTTTTATAAGCTTTCTGACTATTTTTTGTGATGAGAATGTGGAATAAGTTCCAATGAAATGGAATCAAAGTCATGATATTTGGCTTGTGACTTTTAAAAAGTGACATTTTTGCCTTCTGACGGTGCTCACTGAAGCATGACGTAAGATACGTCCATAACATTTACTCATAGGGTAGCTTATAAAATTATCTACACGCTCATGTAAAAATATATTAAAAACTCGCATTGGTTTGGAAATTATTGATGTTTGTTTAAGGGGGGACTTACTTTTTTTGTTGTGTATATATACAATAAATACAGGGTCCTGGGAACGAGTTATTGACTGGAGGGGGGGGGGGGGGGGGTGGGTGCTGATGTAAATTTGAAAAGCCACAAAGGGGGGGGGGGGTCACAACAAAATGGAGGTCAAATTGGTCATGATGAAATTGAAAAGCAAAAAAAAAGTTTTCACTAAAAAAATGGAGGTAATTTTGGTTACATTTTTCCCATTTTTACACATCTTCCAGAATACCTTGGGGTGCTGCCTATTATGCAGAATAATACACGTAGCACCACCAAGGAAAGCACCCCCGCTTTCCAGGACCATGATTAAGTATGTTTTAGTTATTTAGGGGAAGTTTGATGTTTTAACAATTGTTAGTGATAGTAGAATTTTACTCTATACTGTCTTGGTCGAAATTAAGCTCACCCAAATGCTTATGCTCTTAAAAAATCCAATATCAGTCAGTGTGTGAAATAGTATTTTGCGTACAAAAAAAAGAGGAAAAGTGGCGGCGGGAACAGGCGGGGCAAAACTCACCCGCCCCTGGATCCACGCTGGAGTCAACGTTGTGCTTATGATTGATTTGAACTGTCAGTTCTTTCTTTATGATAGCGTATTCACTGTAATACTTGTTTATGTTCATTCAAGGCCCTAATAAGGTCAACTTAACGTATATAGGAATGGTTTAGCCTTTTAATGTGAATGATTCGAGAACTTTTCTTATTTGCCTCATCAAACACTGTTCTTTGATACGAATCATTTTCAAAACTTATCCAATTCAGATTGAATATTTGAAAAGAATATTTGTCACTCCCTTCACATCGAAAGGTCATCGTAGGTTCCTTTTACGATATAACGCATGTATTATCTCTTAATCTTAAATCCAATCAGTAAATTGGCAAAATGTTTGTGGAAGCGAATGCTATCTGATGCCATGGTTGTTCGACACACAGTCTTACATTATAAAAAACATGTATATCGCCTGTTATGATAACCTCAGCATCTTAATTCTGATATTGAAACATTGTCTCAAATAATCCTTTAAATCATTAAAGCTACTGTATATCGTACACAAAATTAAACATTTTTTAAGACTACACATTCTAACCAGCACCCCTGTCTGTACATGTACCATTGTGGTGAATGTGAAGATAGAAATTGGGTATCAAAACACTAAAAATAGACATTACATAATTGTGATTTATGAATGTGATTTTTACATGGTCAGCCTCTCTCCCACTTTCAAAACCGTTCGGCGGCCCCTCTAAAACGTCATCTTAATTGCATGCGTATTTCTGTAGCAGTGGTTATCTCATTCAGAAGCACACAATACACGTCTTTGTACGATTTTTGACCTTGAAGAATTCATATCAAACACCAATTACGTAATACAATCCTATTTGCTCCATTAACTATAAAACTAACAAATACAAATGTACCATTTATTTTCATGTTGATCTTGAACGGACACTCAAATGAATTTAAAGTCAGCATAAAGTCTTATGCTTAATATCCTTATTTAGCTTATTAAGCAGTGACCCATTCCAGTGGCGGCACCTAGGATGGGGGGGGGGGACGGGGGAATTCCCCCTTCCCAAATCAGGACTGTTGCTCCCCACTTGACCCCCCCCCTCAGAAATTTTAAAAATGAAGAAGAAAATGTATAGTAAATGCTATCACAAGCATCCTATTCAAGCTGTAAAGTGTTCCAAAACAGTATATTCACTCTTCAAATTTAGAAAATTTTCTTGTCCATTCACATTCAGTTCCTAACAATATTAGTCACAAACACCATGACGTGCTAACAAATTTTCTGGTCATTATATAACGTTCAAAATTTTTCTCGCGCTTTGCGCAAGCAAAATCAGGTGATATGTTCAATAGGATAACACGGGGCTCAAAACTCCAGTGTTGAAGTCAATAAGCACAAATTATATTTGAATTTCCATTATTTGTTTTAGCGAAATATGCAGTGTGCATTTTCATAATTTTTTCTAAAGTGCTGGATAACATTATCTTCAGCTTACTCTACGAGCTCACATTAGTTGTTTAGTTAGATAACCATCCTGTTCGTGGTTGTGATGCTTTAATAACGTCCAGTTATCATCTCAGGATATTACAAATTTTAAGCTCGCATTATTTATTTGGTGAGATACAATCTTTACGAGTCACTACAGTCCTTGCCAGGTTCCTTTTAAAGTCAGTTGGGCCTATATTAAAAATTTTAGCTTTCTCTTCGCGCTCGATTTTGTGAAAAAAAATCCTGTCCACCTTTGTCCCCCAAAATGTTCTTTTGCCCCTCATTCTCCCCCTAGTTTAAAAATCCTGTTGCCGACACTAAACCATCCTGGGGACTTAACTGAGATCCAACATGGGCCTTCTATTAAAACCGAAAGGATAATTACGAAATATATTAGTTTGTTCTAGGGAAATCCTTATATTTTATATTGAAAATAAACAGTTTTTTCCTCCTGCGGTTTTCTGCATGGGATGGGGAATTAGATCATACATGGGACTATGGGAGGAAAATTAAATGATAAACTTTACCAAACAGGCACTCATTTTATAGTATGTATAATGGCAATGCCAAGTGTGTTTCAAGTAAAAAAAAATGAATTTTGAATAAACACATTTCATCTTCTTTTGCACAACTTCACATGAATAATGTATACATGAAACATGTGTCCTAATCCTGAAGTTTAGTTTGTGAAAGGGCTAACCGAAAGACTGAGGAGAGTCTTAATTAGGCGCGGCTTTTTAAAGAGCTATAAACGTGATAAACGTTTAATCGTAAAACATTTTTTACGTCAACAAGGTGACACACGCCCCTAAAGTTTAAGAGCCACGATTGTGGAATTCAATTTTGATTTTAAAGATATCCCGGATCTGATCTAATTACCATCGTATTTGCTCTTTTTCTTTGGAAAGGTTATTAATAGTTTGCAGTATTTATGGTAATATATTATGCAAATAGTGTACAATCTATTGTACAATATACTGGATTATATGTACGACAAATATAAAATTATCCCGAGTGCAGGTTTATTTCACCGAGGCCGAAGGCCGAGGTGAAATAGGCTTGCACGAGGGATAATTTTGTATTTGGAGTTCATATAGTCAAGTAATATTGTATGATAGAACGTTCACTATTTATTATAGTAAATAGATCCCTTAATCTAAGCCCCCCATCATGGATTTTGCCATCCAAAAATCGAAAGTTATATTGTACATATGTACAATATAACTTTTTGAAGGGAGGTCACGTGGTACAAATCCAGCCAATCACAGCTCGTATTTTACTACCACTATTTACTATTATGCAAATATGCAGTAATTATGGTAATGTATATAACAAATATGCAGTCATTATGGCAATGTACTGATTTGAACATTGACGTAAATTTTACCTTGTTCAAAAGAAGGACATCATTGCTTACGCAAAGAGGAAAAGGTCCACGTAAAATGTGACCGTGGAAACTTCTTCATCTTATACATGATTTTCATAGAAAAAAAATGTCCAATGCTGATGCGCGCTTTTGTCACAGTGCGCCTAATTGAAGCCTGTTGCCATGGTTATCCACGCTATTTTATTCATGAGTCCACTGTTTGAAGAGTGGACTCATGAATAAAATAGCGTATATAACCACTACAACAGGCATCGATTTGTCGCATGCACTTTGACAAAAGCGCGCATCAGTATTGGACATGTTTTATACACGCGCCCGATACGCGCTAAATTAAGCATAATTCATACAGGAAATCTGCATAAACCATGGACTCATCCGTGGGTTTTCAAATCCACCTTTGTGAATTCGGGCAATTGAGCGCACTTTCTTTGGAAATAAAGGACTCTAAAATTTTGTTTGTGTCCCCCATGCCATGACCCACTGTACGCCACAGGTTATTTTGAAATCTTATTTATCTGTCATTTTCAAAATGATATAATTCACGTTGTAACGCCATCTGTTATACAGATTTAAGCGGATATTTTGATATATCTTTTTACATCTTTTTATTCTATGTTTTTCTTATCTGTATTATATATCAATGCATACATTATTTTGTTCATGGAAAAGTCTATACATAATAAGAATAATGGCCAGATTAGGCCAGATATCGCTCCGTTGCGTTGGTGGCACACTCCATTCCGGGTAAAAAATTACCCGGAATAAAATCCGTTGTAAAGGAAAAGGCCAGAAAATGACAAATATGACCCTCGGGCGGTATTCTGAAAGCTCAATTAGCGGTCAATTAGCGGTCAATTAGCATTTTGGTATTCTGAAAAGTCACTTAAGTGCCCCTTTCCTTATTTGGCAGGGTTGCGTTGCGCGCACTTGCAATAGTACGCGTTATGACCGCGCAGTGCAGTACGTTACGAGACTTTTGGCATTCTGAAAATTTTCATAGCGCTCAATTAGCGGACTTTCCAGTGGGGAAAGATAATGGTGATAAGAGGTCCATTAAATCTCATCATATATCTTGCTTAATATGGCTTTCATTTCGTATAAATATCATCAAATCTGTTTAATACTAGGAGGAAGGAAGGAGGAAGGAAGAGAATAAAGGAGAGAGCTAAAAAGGGAATAGAATAAAGGGGAAAAGGTGGTGTATAGAAACAAGTAAAATAAGGAATGGACCTAGGGACTATATTTGGTAATAAATGAATTAGAAAAGGGGGAAAGGAGACAGAAATATTTGTGTACTTATAGGGAAATAAGACTATCATTTTTCTATATTTTCTTTTATTATTAGCATCACGGTAGACTGCAGCAATGTGCAGGGGTGAATTAAACCTTGTTTCTGACAATGAAAAAATAAGCATAGACCCCTTTAGTATTTAAACGAATATAGAATAAAATACAAAAGAAAAAAAATAGTGCGTGATGCCATCATTTTCCCCACCTATAAGAACCTATGAAATAAAAAATGTCACAACGTTTGTACATCAAATTTCAATAAAATTTCGGCTTTTTTTAAATTATGCTTGTTTGATTTTTAAAATATGTTTATTCAAATTTTGTTGGAGAAGATTTTTGATATAAATGAAAAGTATGTCGTTTTTTTTAATAAGTAGGAATTAAGTTAAAGAAGACCCCCCATCATGGCCCCGAGACAGAGGCAAATAAAATTTTGTAAAAAGAGAAAAAGAAAAAGAAAGAAAGCTGCAAATGTATATAAATAGGGGGTTGTGAAAATCAGAACGCGTTCGAAAAAAAGAGAAAGGCACAAAGGTACAATAAATGAGAGAGAAAGGTAAAAGACAACAGTCAATTTCAACAACATAACGAACCTCTAATCTCTGATGCAAATGCTTAAGCATTTTTTCAGCAAAAATTCTGTCTATCAAGATCGTGGTGCAGTGCACCAGCTGCAGCAGACGGCTAGCCGGGCGCTGCGCTGCAAGGCAGCAAAGTGAAGAGACCTTAAGAGACACTGCGCGCTAGGAGAAAATTTTACGTTGTAAGAGCGCATTTGATTGGCTAATTCGGCTCAGTAGGGGAGTGACCTAAAGGGACTTAATTGAGCGCTAATAGAGTTTTCAGAATAAGAATTTGGAGGTATAGCGCTCCATTAAATGGGTAACTTAAAAGTAAATTTAAGTTGAAACTTACGAGACTTTTCAGAATACCCCTGTCACATTGGACCTTATTCTTGGTTATTTATTTTTTTTACCTGGATTGGAGTTTGGCCCCCAGCAGATTAATTCGTGGGATTTCTTTCAGTGTACAGTAATCCTTAAGACTTATCACATGTTTATTGGCCCATTTGGTATTTCTTTATTCATGATCTGGTGAGAAAGTTGTAAATTGTTATATTAGTTTTGATACATTTTGTTCTGCAAAGTATTTCTATTTCCTTTATAATTCATTCCGTTTCTCTTAACCGCTTAGAGAGGCATTTCTGCGATTTTGCGGTATATAAAATTGTTATTATTATTATTATTATTATGAACCAACTACCCATTTTCGCATAATGTTGTTTGTATTCGATCCAAACCTTTGCAGCACACGCTCTTTATGAGCGAAATCCTGATCGCTAAGTAGATTTTTTTATTAAAAATTTTTACTACGTAATTAATATGAGGCACGGCGGTCTCTTTTATTGAACCTGGTAATCTACGTGCAGTATATGTCATCATTAATTTTGATGTATAACATGCAACTATTTCGATGTGGGCGCTGTGTTCAAACACGTACACTTCTGTCTCATATAAGATTCTGACGGTTAACATGGTTAATGTTTTTGTCTGAGCTCATCAAGATACAGAGATTGATGTTGAGAGGGAGGGAGAGAGTGAGAGAAAAAAAAAAGTTTATGAAAGATCGAGGAAAGGAAGCATGTCTGAAGCTTAGAACATGGGCGTCAAAAAGTGCTTAAAATGCCCAGTTCTTACGTCTTTAATATCTCCAAAGATTTCAGCTCGCGAGCGCCCTTGCGCTCGCATACTATCCTCTTCATGAGTCACTGCTATGCATATAAAAAATTTAGCTCGCGCTTGCCACTCGTTTGCATTTATTGTTTAGTTATTGATATGCCTACCTATCCTGTTCATGATAACAAGAAGTGATCATAGAAAATAAAACAGCGCTTTGTAACTTTTGAAATAGCGGTTAATAAGAAGCAATATTATCAGTATATTATCAATGTCCAGTTTTCAGCTCACGGTTCGCTCTCGCATTATTGATTGGAGAGATATTCTCTTCAGAGTTGCATTTATTGTTTAGGTACGCATCTTGTTTATGATTACAAAAACTGCTCAGAATGTTCGATTTTCAGGTCAAAATTTATGGAATATCTAGTTACTTGGGCCTTATAAGATACCTTAGATTGTTAGTGAATAGTACTAAGATTTGCTTGAGTCTTTAGTTCGGAATACCCCCTCAAAAGCCCATGAAATAAGTTTTTAGTAGCTGATCAGGGGAATTTTGCTGAAAATATTTTTCAATGGAAAGTGGACGATGTGCCCTCCCTAGCTCAAGTTCGGAGTGACGCCCATGGTTTTGAAGACTTGATTTGATTTGTTTGAATTTATTCATACAAATAAGATGAAATTTTTACATGTCTTCGGTCTTGCCAAAGAAGGTGCATACTATTTGACATTCAGCAACTACTAAAAGCAAAATATCAACGCAGGTCATTATAGATTAAACACAGCATGGAGACAAAAATTAATTCTTCAAAATACTCAAAATAGCATGATCATCTTCCTGTCCATTGATAGAGTACAGAATATAGTGATGTTTTAGGACATTTGGATAATTTCACACTAGATAGGTTAAAATCGAGGTTCCAAGCTTCAGAACATTTGCTTAAAACTTGTAAATTGTGTCGTAGTATTTTGCAATCATTGATATTCAAAATAAGACGGCATCCTATACAATCAATAAGGTGTTTACAAAAAATACGTTCTAAGATTTTGCATGTAACAGAAGTAAGGTCGACAGTTAAAATGAATAACAGGGTCCTATTTGTTACCCTTTTTATACAGTGGGCATACATTTAGTTTTTTTTGCCAATCATCTGGTAATACACCTGATGACAAAGACATATTAAAAAGCTTGCGAAAAGCTGGTGCCAATTGTTCCGTACCTTATTTCAAAAACGTGGGGGTAAGATCACTTTAATTACTTTTCCTGTGCGCTTACACCTTATGAAAGTATATAATTCTAAAAAAAATTATACCTTGGTCACATTCTATACGGCGGCCGTTCGGCGAGTTGAAAACAGCTGTTTCAACATTTTTTTTTTATACCAGCTACATAATAGGCGGTTTGAATAAAAATGAATAAAACGACTGTTTTCGACTCGCCGTACGGCCAGCGTAGAACAAATGTGTGCAAGATATAAACGAAATCCTTCCATGTCATACATGATTGTTACAAGATGCAAGGACTGTACTTATGGAGCAAAGTGCTAGTTAAGCATGATCACTGTCCCCTTCTAAGAAAAATCTGACCCTCGCGTCAGAAATTTAGAGAACCAAAATGCGTTGACATGAAGATCGGCATTCCATGGACAAGTAACGCCCACCTGATTAGTTAATGAGTCTATATTTTTTTATCACCCCCTCTCTCTCTGGCGAGCAGTCAAATTGACTATTTTGCCTCTTCATGTTAATTCCATTATGTACTGGTTTATATTTTGTCCTGGTCTCTAGCCCATTTATTTACAAGTAGCTCTGATAATACTATATTGTCAACTTTGGAATCTTGTATTGAAACACTCTGACACTGTTTACCGTGCTAATAAAGCAAAACCTAATACGGAGTTTACACGCTAATTGTTTTGTTTCTTCAATAATGAGTGTCTAAGGGTTTTAGATGACTCCATAAGGGGTTAGAAAAGCGATGGCCGGTTTATACATGTAAATTCGACCTATAAAGGACCTTGCTTTGTTTTGTCAGCGACCCAGGTGATGCCTATAAGGCATGTACTTGCAAGATTTAGAAGATGAGAAGCGTTGTGTCATCCACACTAACACAAAGTGTAAATGCATTGACACTCCAATTAGCATGTTCGAACAGTAGGGGCGGATCCAGCTTTCGCCAATATGGGAGGGGGGGGCGAAAAATATTTTCATAAACATTTTTCTCGATTGGCCGCTATAATCTATTTTTTTGGTTGTTTTTCAGGGGATAGTCCTAACTAAAGACTGAAGTTTTAAGTATATGTTACTTTTTATTGTTATTAACGAAATAAGGTATCTCAGGTGGTCTTGATATATTATTTGAGCGCGAAGCGCGAGCTAAAATTATTTGATATTTTATGTCCTTAGAGCTGAAAATTCTGAGCAGTTTTTATAATCATGAACACAGATAAGTATCCAACTAAACAATGCGAGCGCGAGCCGAAAATTTATTATAGGAACGAGAAAAGGGACTCAATTAGGACTGTTTTTAGTGATTAATGAAGAGGATACAAGTATTACCAATATTAAGTAATGAGAGTGCAAAGCGCGGGCTCAACATTTTTTATATTCCGACCTGACTGAAAATTGGACAATCTAAGCGCGTTAATATGTGTCTCAAACAAATTAAATGCGAGCGCGAAGCACGAGCTTAATCTTTTGATATACTGACATCATTTTTTTTTTTGGAAAGAATTTCCAAAGAGGATAGGTATCTCACAAATCAAACAATGCGAGCGCGCAGCGCGAGCTGAAAATTTTGATAAAACAATTTGTGTAAATCAAACAAAATAATGAAAGCTTGATGTGCGAGCTAAAATATTGTGTGCAAATTAATATCAGAACTGGATACATAAGTGTCGTTTAATCCTCTTGAATTGGATTTCTTACACAGGCAATGAGAGCGCGAAGCGCGAGCGAATTTTTTTTATATAAAGTCTGTTTTCCAATTCTTCCCCTCACCTTTTTCTTGTTTCCTTTCGGGGTCGGGCCGGCCGTTACGAGGCTGTAAATTACACATCATGGGTATGATACTTCTTTCTTACTTTTCTTTCTGTTTTTCATAGTTTCTATCAAGTTAAAGAGTACACTTTTTCTGCAGGTTGCCAAATATAGGGGGGCAGGGCCGGCTCGGCCCCCTCCTGGATCCGCACCTGCACAGGGCGAGTTAACGTGACATTACGTCAGATAATTTCAGAAGTGATTTGACTGTAATGCCTTATACTGGGACCTTGCGCGCGAAAGCTGTCTTGGAAGACGTATGATTCTTATACCTTATTATTTTGTCGTCCCCCTTTATCATAATAAATCATTTTAATGCAACAATGGTTTCATCTCACTGTGTACAATATATAAGTGATACTTTATCTGTTCTTAAACTTGGTACATTTTGTAAAAATTATGATTGGAAGTTGATGTTATTATTATACCAATTATCAATTTTAGCACGCGTGAGCAAATTAGATATTTTTAGTTTTAAACCTGAATCACCAGATCAGTGCTACCCCTGAGTTACATCCCGTATCTTCTTAAAGACCTTCACACTATTATTCTTAACTTTTTGTTGAAAGACACAGACAATAGCGATAAATGGTTTTACCACTGGCAAGAAAAGTGTAATCGTTTCATCAGCTAGCAAGGAGTCATTGATGACAAATACAGATATGTTAGCATTATAATAACATTATTATTGTCATGGAAACCGAAATACCATTTTAAATGCCATTGATACTGTGGTTAATTTTAGAGTGTTGAATTATTTGATAATTTATGAGTGTGAAATGATACTGCTTGGTGGATGAGCGAGAACAATGTTGACACATTGTGATATCGTATAGAAAGTGGAAGGTTAGTGACTTTTGAATCAGGATCGATTAAACCACTTTAATCAGATGAGAACATATTTTCTCTTCTTTAACCGCTATCTTTAGTGTTTGTAATTTAATAATATTCCATTTTTAAAGATTCAGTGTATAAGTCTTTATTCTCATTACTTAGGTCAAAATATTTTAGTTTTACACTTTCACCAAAATGAAATTGTCAGTTGAAGAAATAGTTTCGTGACATTTTAGATCAAATATTGATGTGAAGTTATTTTGATGATAGGGCTATGAAGATGTGTATTTGCGAATACGCACGTACTAACATATCCACTCGCTCATTTTACCTAAACATACTGAGCAAAACCACTTCAGAGTATGTATCGTTCAGCCAGCGTATCTGCTAAATTTTACATCGTTTATCGCCCCAAGGTAGATTCATGCCACAGAAGATAAAGTACGTTTGCACGCTAGTAACAGGTAGATTAAATGCTGCAGAAAATAAAAGCTGGTGATCAGCAGGCCACCTCGATCATACAGATGAGGCAAAAAATGGAGTTCAAAGTGTCACATCCAAATCAGTAAAGGTGCAAGAGCCAGTGAAAATTGGCTCAGTAAGTTGTAACGCAGCATTTGGAGATACAATTTGAAAGCGATCAATGGATGTAAGGCGTATGACGTGAATATGATGATTTGCTCTCAAAAGAACAGTTGGAATATGTAGGTCATTTTTTCCCCTTCCCTCTCATGAAGGGCATCTTTAATGATGCGAGGATGTGAGCCACTGCTGGAAGAAAGAAACCAAAAAATAATAATAATAATTAAAAAAAATAGATTTTTACAAAATGAATATTCCTCAAGTATATTTTGGAAAATTTAAATGCGAAAAAAGGACGTAATTATTTTTTTGACTGACGTGTGGTTTAGACAAAGAGAAGTATATTGTCGTAATATCGTCACCGGAAATTGTGAATATTATGGTGATGGAGGTGTTGTGGTTATTAAGGGGGCATTGACTTTTTAATACTATAGCATTGTAGCATTTTTAAGAATAATATTCCTACAAATAATATTCATATTGACCATTAAACGGTTATCCAATTTCACACTTTCGATATCTTTTCCTCAGAAACTTTCTTCTTAAAATGAAAGGCAATAAGCCACAATGATTTACTTTAATTAAAGTTTTTAGGCCCCCTTATAATATCACACGTCACACGACAACATTCACTTTTAACTTCTACTCCATGGGGAATGATGAGAGCAATTGATTCTAAGACATATTTCCATTTAAAACCGATACACCCCTGGATGGAAAGCGGCAAAATGTCTTGCCATCACTATGCATCGCACAGTAAGTAGCTCACATTGAAAATATATTGATTAAAGTGTGCACAAAATAGCGAGCCCTTAGTCTAATCAAGAAGCCCCTTCTATAGTGTTCAGGCAAGGGTAATAAGATGACTTCCTTTTCCATACGGGGCGATTGGTGACAACAACAATAGCATTAAACATGAAGACTGAAGTCCCTTGATTGGTCGGGGAAACACTCGAATGATATTGGTGACTTCATGAGAGCCATAATGTTCGTCTAAAGATTTATTTCAACCGTTCCTCAATATTGGAAAATACCCTTCAATTTTCCCTTCATCTCACCCCGCACACAATGTCAGGTGCCCTTATTTTTAAGGGTTAAAATTACTTTTACCTGTTTTGTTCTCTCTTTAGTACCTATTACCTTTCTATGAGAAATCAAATTAAGTCAAAAAGCAGAGTGTGTTGTAAGACGTTTATCTCTGTTCTCAGCAAAAGTAGCTGTCAGCTGAAAAGCAAAGTCCGACTTTTATTACTCTATGTACGGGGAGAGAATTCTTTGAAAATAGGACAATGCTAGAAATAAAGGTACTCAAGAAACTACGTCATAAAATGAGGCAAATCATAATTGAATTCAACTAGAATTTTCAGAAGTTTCATTCATTTTGAATTAGTTCTCAAACATGTAAAATTTGTAGAGAAGTGTTTAGCTTCACAAAGTCTATTCGATGGTTTTCTGAATCAAAGTCTATAATTCTATTAATACTAATAACACCTCAATGTCAATGATAACATTAAAAGCAATACTACTAAAAATAATAATGTTAATATTAATAATACAGTAATAATAATAATAATACTAATAATGGCAATAATATGGATATACAAAATGATGTTGATTTATTTGATTACATAAAGTTCTTGTTTGTTAGAAGGATACACAATGATATTTATTCAATCATATACGCAATATTTGTCTTCAATTTACATTACAAAAGTGTTAATGAAAATGATGATAATTATAGTAAAATGGATTTACTTAATTATGTTGATTTATTTTAATGCAATGTTTAAAGATCTTATTAAGTTTGTTTGATTGATACAAATTATGATATTTATTCAATTATTACGTATTACTTATCTTCAGGTTATAGTTTTTATCACAAAAGTTTTGATCAAAAGGATAGCATGGAAGCCCGGGAGTTACCTGTACCAATCCCTCTTGTTCAGAGTTCAATTTAATAAGCCTAAAGATCGCCAATCTATCCTGAATAATAAATTCTGTCGCAGAATTCGCAATGTAATTTTCGGTTACGAATTTAGATGGAAGATGATGACGATGTTTTATAATGAAAATATAATGTACTTAAATGGAAAGCAGCAGCCAGTATAGGTCCCACGCTCGTGCTTACATTTTTATATCAAATTTGAACATTTGTACTTAACATTTCTATAAGCTAAGATCTGACCTACATGAAAAATGGATACAAGATGGGTATGAGCATGCTGGGTCAACCGTCAATCCATAGAAAGACTTTTCAATCGTATTTACCCCCCCCCCCCTCAATTCTCTCATCCCGTTCATCACGCACTCTCAAAATGATGTATGGATGAAAATATTTACCTTAAAGAGAACATGGTGTCACTTCAATAAAAATGGCAGAAGATGAGCAAGTTTTTTTTTAGGATTTACCAAATAGTTAGTAGACACTGCCATGCCAATGCTTACCGGCATTCTATAGTCATATATTGACGTCATATTCTATTCACCCTTTCTGTCTGTAGTTGCTATTGAGGAGAGCACGTGCGGATGTATCAGTTGTCTTTTAGCTTGGTCATGAAAACATGGTTGAAATTTGCACCACAATTTAATCATGGTTTCGTTTAGAATACGTGTGTTTTTAGTAGAAAGACGGTATACATAATTTGTTCCTGTATAATACCACGATAGAACTATAACCTTTCTAAGACAAACCCCAATCTAGACTAACCTTCGTTTCAATCCAGAGCCAAAATCTTGGAAAAGGAAAGAAAACAAAACGGACTTTGAAAAAGGGGGAAAAAACAAAATGAGAAGAAAATATGAAGAAGATGGCTCAAAGAAGGAAGAAGTAAAATACAGTCTTCACATTGGGGATAAATTGAAAGAATGAGAATAGATGAAGTATTTATGAGAAAAAATACTGATGGTAAAGTTGTATATGAGAAAATAAAAGAGAAAGAGGAAGAAGTATAAGAAGGAAATGAAACAGAAATAGGAGGTGAGTAAGAAATATAAATGCTGTTTAGAAAATGCCAAACCTAACATGAACTTCGATAATAATATTAATGATAAAAATAATAATTATAATAATAATAATGATACTAATAACAACAACAATTATGATGATAATGATAATGATAATAATAATAATAATAACGTTTTATTTACCCAGGGTACCCCATTCAGTTAGGAAACTGTTCTACCAGCGGGCCCTGCATAACATGTTATCATTACCCTTCTCCAATCTAAATGCTGAGCGCCTAGCAAGAAGGCAGAAGGTCCCATTTTTATAAGTCTTTGGTATGACTCGGCCGAAGATCGAACCCACGACCTCCCGTTCATGAGGCGGACGCTCTACCGCTGAGCCACCATGCCCGGTGATGGTGATAATAATAATAGTAATGATAAAAAATGATAATATCAATATCAATAATTATTATTGTAATATGCATTTGTATGGCGCCATCTATATGAAAACAATCTATTCCGAGGCCAATTTATAACTATTATCATCATTATTAACCCGGCTATAGCTCCAGCTGCCTTTCAGCGTTCATGCATTCAAGGAATTAATCCAGCCGGGTACCCATTCACATCAACTGGGTAGAGTGCAGCACAGATACAGATATGGATAGAAGTTAGGTAAATTCAATTTGTTTACATGATTACAATGCCATGTTCAAGATAATGACTTGAAATGGCACAAAGGACAAAATAGTGATGTCATTAACTTTAAAAACAATTATTACATACGCAAAGCCAAAATACATTTTATACATTCCCGTGTATATTTTACAGTGATAAACTCACATCGTTTAACATTTATGTCAAGTATGTATTCACTAACTATTGAATAAAATAGTAAGATGCATTTTCTGGGGGATGGAGTTCACACGAAATTAAATTAGTTCAAATTCACGCAGCATTTGGTGTTATTCTCTCCAATAAACATTAAAGCTCCATCTTCACTATATTGAGTAAACGTCTTTAAATGAAAAAAAAAAAGCTATAATCATGGTCTCCAATAACAAGGATGAGAAGCCGTGTACTTCCTATAAAGAGTTTTAATAGATTTCTTGATAAAACCTCGATGCCATCATAATACATACTGATATGGAAAGGATGCGTCGTGCGTAATTGAAGCAGCTACTTGAGTTCTTTAGGTATTATTGTTTGGACGCCACTCATCGACCCGCCTTACTGCGAGGAGTATAAAGACCACCGCTCTCGTCACAAGTTCATTCTTTTTAAAAGGGGAGCATCGCAACTGTTACGGTGGCATTCACTCTTATTGGTGTGTGTTTATAACGATGAAACCAGGAGCTCCAATTTTGGTCTCATAAATCCCATCAAGGTTTCTATCTTACATCGTGACTGTCAAATGATTTCTGGAGATGTTAAGTGCATCTCTTCATTAAGTTTTCATCCATCTCGTTGAGGAATCGTAGAAATTGACATGCTGATGAGAGTCAGTGGGGTATTAGGTGAGAGTTTTCAACAGAATTAATGAGATCGTAATTTCAACTGCTTAAGTTGTCCGTGTATGCATGAAGGTGATTTTAAAAGGTGAGACTAGAAGTTGAATTGTTCTGTTCACTTTGCTTTCTTGGTTACCATCAATATGCTATTGTATTTCATCATTAATCAGTACTTGTATTTGTTGATGCTCTTACCAATACATCGGACTGAATTTACAATCTTTACCACTAAAAATAATGCATTTCCTTCTTTTTTACGTGTTGGAGATAATTGAAAGTCACAATCGTAATTTGCGATTAAGAATAAAAATATTATGACCCGATATCGACTCGATAAGAAAAGACGTTTATCAGTAAGAGAGAACAAGAGATGGGAGGGATGAAAAGAAAGGTTGAGCCAGAGATGGGAGTAAGACATAAATAAGAAATAACTATGATGTCTATATTTTGTTGTTAATAGAAGATCTGAAGTCTTATCTTTCAAATGCCATTAAAAAATATCAGGTGAATGTTTCATAAAGCTGTTCGTAAGATAATAACGACTTAAGAACGACTGGCGATCCTTTCTTTTGGTAAACGATATACACCATAGGCGAAGGTTTAGCGCATAAGAAAGGATCACCAGTCGTTCTTAAAGTCGCTCTAAACTTACGAACAGCTTTATGAAACGGCCCCCAGTTTCGTTCATGCTTGAGCGAACACGGAACAGTCTAGTGAGATATCAAAAAAAGGAATGCGCCAAATCAAATGGCAGAAAATGAGAAAATACTGATCCTCAGACTTCTTGCTAATGCAAAATTCCGTTTAATCTTTTCATTATCTTTGCCATAATTTTCGAATAATGCTGTCAAAATCCATTAACAAACCTATTCAAATACTTAAATTGTTTTGTTTGTGTCTTTTTAATATGGTATCTTTTAGCATTAAATGTTTTTTCATAGGTAAAAAAAAATGTCAACCCAAGTAAGGGGATTCGTATTATTAATGGGATAGCTTGTAATTTGATCAAATTCCTTCATTGTGGGCTGCAAAAGTTTTGGTGCCTTTGAAAGACATGAATCCTTCTGTTAGAATTAATACTGTCCTGTCAAATCGAAGATTAAATTGCGTTAAGAGTATTTTCATTTATTTCATTTATTTATTCACTATTTATTACTATAGTATCATGTTATTGCATGCAGGCAGCCATCATACCAGTGTCGTATTGAGCCAAAAATATTGAGGGGGCTAGATATAGAATATCGCGTAAAATTTATAAAAAGTTGAAAATTTTTATGAAAGAAATTAATTCATATGATAGATTTTTACATAATATTTAGTAAATGATATCATATTTTACTCTTCTCTCTTACATTTTCTTTCCTTTTCTCTTTTTTTTTGTTGGTCGTTATAATTATAATTATAATTTTTTTTTTTGGGGGGGGGCAAGAGCACCCCAAGCCCCTCATCTGTATGCCACTGCATCATACATTGTACTTTGGGGCAGCTACAATACAATATATATTGTGGAAGTTTGAGAAGGAAATTTGTAATTTAAATGAGAATGTCGATGTTGTAATCGAATGATAGGATAGCTTGAGTAAAGGAGCGCAAATAAAGCACGTCGGTCAGACAGGTACCTGGGGAATTGGATTTTCATTTAGACTGCATGGAGCATGTGGAGTAAAGGTGGAAAAAAAGAAAAATAGGAATGCCCTTTCTCTAAAATATTCCGACAAGAAAGGTTAGAATACGGGTTTTGGGGTACTGCATATATTACATACCCCCTCAGAAATGTATAGGTGTGCAAAAGACTTTTTTCTCCAGGGCCATGCAGTTAGACCAATAAGATGCAATTTGAATTCAACCTGAAGCAATTATAATGAACTTTCACTATATAGACTTGTCTGTGTTTGAGAGCTGCATGTTCCAAACAGAGATGAAAACGTGATCGTAAAAATATTATATCTTGTCTTTCAACTACTAGTAAATGGAATCTTTTAAAACCCGAATAATATGAGGGTACGACTTGGTTCCTCCTCTCGCGTTAAAGGACAATCCACCGCAACAAAAAGTTAATTTGAAATAAAAGAGCAAAATCCAACAGGCGTAACACTGAAAGTTTCATCAAAATTAGATACAAAATACGAAAGTTATGACATTTTTTACTTTCGCTTAATTTCACAAAACGGTTATTTGCACATCATGGTCTGTATGCAAACGAGGAGACTGATGTCATCCGACCACTCACTCACTGTTTCTTTTATATTTTATTATGTTAAATATGAAATATTCTGATTGTCTCCTCATTGTCCTACGAAACAATTCCCCCTGAACATGTGGAATTACCATTGTTTTAACACTTTTTCATTCATTCGAATTCTCTTGTCAAGTCTGTAAAAATTGAAATATTGTATGATTCAAAGAAAAAATACTAATTAGGAAATTATAGGGATTGAGAGACATCATTGTCTCTCCCATTTGCATGTAACTGGGTTGTGCATATAATTTTTTTGTGAAAAATAAGTAAAAATCTAAAATTTTCAAAGTCATAACTTTCTAATTTTACATGCAGTTTTCTCCTATTGATTCAAATCGACAATTTGCTGAGGGGGACTGGACGCTTCATATCATTTTTTTCCCCTTACAAGTCTCGCGAACGATTAATACCACATTTGCGACCCCGGGTACTTAATTAGTTCCGAACTTATGCATCAATTTTGTAAGTGAATTTCAACCCGAATGTGCACAAAAACGTGATGTATAGTAATGTACAAATCCAGTCAAATTGTGTTTTAAACAAAATTTTAAAATATGTAATTATTTTCATATTTACTTCTTAAGATTTTTAATTTCTTCTTGTTTCTAGTTATGAATACTGTTGCCGGCGATTTCTATTTATAAAAATACCAAAAAACAACAAATCAGTCATTCCTCAGTCTTTTTAGGTTAAACAATTACCAATTAGAACCAAATGATATTACATATTTACAAGTGGACAAGTGATTTCAATAATGTTCATCGTGTTAACGTCAGTAAATGTTGGTATGATTATGGCATAATGTATTCTAATGTATAAATAGAGTCGATCAATACAGAATACGATGAATAAATAAAGAATACTTTTCATATAAAGATAAGTTCATTCAATCATTGCGGAATAATAGGAGGTTCCTTTAGCCAATCGGCGTTGCAAGTTATCAACAAATGGAATGGTTCATGTTTTGTCGAGTCAAGAAGAAGAAAAAGACAGAGGAAGAAAGAAAGAAAAATAAAACCGCTATTCAGACAGGGTTGATGGTTCGATGATCTTCTTAGATGGAGAAAGCACAGTACAAATTCTTCGATATATTTTTAACGTGTACGTGTCTTTTCTTTCTGTACTTTAAATGTATGCTTCATGATTTCTAAATAGAAAATTGAATCGGAATTGAATTCCTCATCTTTTCAACGTACTCTTCTCTTTAAATGTATTTAGTTGTGTTGGAGTAGATATCATGCAATCATTGTTCTCTAGTTTGGGGCAGGTGAATTTCAGTCCTTTGTGTTATAAGCTCAGCTGCACATTAATGAAATGTATGTGATAGAAATCATTTTCGTTTTGCATTTTTTGCATTTTTGCATTTTTGTGTTGCAATAATACATCATAATTCTTTGATATCAATTGTCGATTCTTTCACCTATCATGATTTGATTCAGTTGTAAGCTTAATATTTCATCAGTAAAACAAATTCTATTTTATTTTGTTTTTTAAAGTTGACCTATCCATTTAGAGTTCTGCCAAAAGATATTCTCCATTAATGTGAAAAATAAATCATTACTATCTCATAATTCTATTCTAAGGAAAAGTGCTTGATTAAACATTCTATGGTTTACCATCAATTATCAAACATAAGATTTAATGAGTTCCCCTCTTTTTACACACACACACACACACACACACACACTCTCTCTCTCTCTCGCAATCGTCATCTCACTCTGTCATTCTCTTTCTTTGACTTATTTTTGTACTCCTGGTATTTGAGACGGTAACACGGTGCAATACATTGTATCATTTTCTGTATAATTCTGTTTTGAATCGATCACGTAATAGTGCCTTTCAAGTAAGATGATACTCTCCATGAAGCATGCACCCCTCTATCGTACAAACCACATACACCATCCTGTAAAACTTTAATAAAGAGTGTGACCAAATTCTCACTTTGGTGTCGAGATAACAGGTGATCAACCAACAATCCAATGGCAAGAACTCAAGACTAATTGCAAAATTCTTATCAGGTCATTCTAATGCCAAATAAAGATCAGTCCTATAAAGAAACATATCGACAAGACTGTTCAATGAAAATATTAAAAGAAATATCCAGCTTTATTCTGATTCTTATGGAACATTGCAAAGCAGGATGAAATGACATTTAGAAAGGTTATGATCTAGTTTCTTCACTTCCTTTCTCCTATTCACAACTGCTTCCTCCGTCTCCCTTTTGTATTTTGTTTCATTTGCATCATTTTATTATTTAATTTATTCAGTGTTAGCATTAGCACACGATCTTTACCTATCTACTCACGATGCGTACATTCCACATCGTGTCTTGGTTGCTATAGTCACAGTAAAAATATAATTCAATCACCGATGACAATACATTTATATTGATACGATAACTGAATTTGTTGTTGAAACTGAGAATGTGTAAAATTTAACTGACTTATTTTGTATATCAAACATCATTCCAAACTTTGATGTTGATTTTCTGTCATGGGAGATCGTAAAACCATGACATATACATACGACCTTCTTTTTAAATCCTCGCGTTGTAACAAATGTCATGATGTCACATAAGTAGTCAGAGGAAAGGAGTGAAGAGATTAAAGGAAAGAGAGAGAGAGAGAGAGGGGGAGGGGGGGGGGGTATGGATGGGGAATGAGAAAAATAGTTCTAGCCTATATACATGTAGTTGAAATGAGATCTCGAGGGAGAATAAACAAAATCCTTGCAATTGGTGGCACCTATAAAGTACAGTGAAATGTCAAATGAATTAATTAACCCACTTTTTAAGCGGAATTAGAAAAGAAAAAAAAGTGTAGAGAATCCAGCTAGCAAGAAAATTCTTCGTCTGCACTTTAAGTTTCTTATCGGGACACGTCAGTGATATTCCTGTCTTAATTAATTTCCATGTGTCTTTTCCCTTCATCAATCAGTACATTTGAATATGATGAGATTGTAAGACTTCGCTTGTCACCCTACCCCAATTAAAAACACTGAAGTACTCCTTTTTTTATGTCTCCAGTATATCACGTCATACCGTTATAATTATTATAATAAAATGATTGTAATCAATATACTATCATTTAACTCCATTACGTGGCATTTCCTAAAAAACAACTAAGTTGATATTACATAATTATGTTTGGAATTCGGACACAAGTCATGATTTCAAACACGTTTCTATTAAACTAGTAATTTACGGAATCCATATCAGATAGATTTTGATCAAGTTGTGTGTTTTTCTCATTTTCTTCTCTACTTTAAAAAAATTTGACATCAGGATGGATATTTTTTTCCTTTTAAAGTTGAAAAGTGAATTGGTATGCCCTGCACTATTTCTTTATTTTCAATTTTCACAAATAAGCGTCAAATATTAGCAAATTTTGTAAAATGTCAATTCAATATTTTGATTAAAATTTTACAATCTTTTATTATTTTTTAAATCATACGAAAAAAAAGCAAAATGTAAAAATTTGATGAAATTTTAATTGTTTTGTCCTTTTGATATTTTCGATATGAACTTGTTCAAGCATTCAATTATTTTGGGGGATGGACTTGACGTTTAACCCTTGATAACATTATGTCGGGGAAGTGGACATACTGACTTTACTGAAGCTCATTTTGGACATGTCCACTTAAAAGGAAATTTGAGTATTGATTAAGATGGATAGTGTGTGTTGTGTGATCAATGATTTGAAACAGCGAGAATAGCATCTGATTATCTTCCAGGGACATTGAATATGAACAAAAGACATATTCTGTGTAAACATGTATGTGTTTCGTCTGCATAATTATAGTTTTCTTCATAGAAAAACAAGTTTGTCATAAATACCCCTTAATCAGGCATTAGTATCCCCAAAACTGCAAGCGGGGTTAACTTCTGAAAACGAAACTTGGCAGATGAAAAGTCTGTCATGCATTTATCATTGCTTACGGCAAAGAATGTATAAGATTTCTTTCAAAAATGTATTATTTTTATTATGCTGCAAAGATGTGTTAAGAAGTTTTTTTATTAATCAGTTGATATTGTTTCCTTAAACCCATTGATCATTGATGTGAACCAAGAAGCGGAAATTTGGTTCAGAAAGTAGGTTGTCATCTTGTACCAATCTTTTAATTCTTGATATATTTATGTTATCATTTAAAATACCTTTTAGCAGATCTGACAAAACGGAAGGATCAAATTAAAATCATTGGTGAGAGTTACGTTCTTGCTTTATCATTGATGTTGTCTGACTTAATTTAGATGATAAACCCCTTTGATACAGGATACCAATGGCAAGGATGCTAACATTAATTTGTTGCTATAAGGGGATGCTAAAAAAAATCTACAAGCTAGTGAGGGGAAAAGCACGACGTGCCTTAAATCAGCGCTAACTGTAATTATAGATACAAAGAAAAAATAAGAATGCACATTTTTCTTATTTTGTTTAGCGCAATGTGCATTGAAAATGCCAAATTCCCAGAATTTCAAATGTTCGATCTGAGATTTTGTTTTCTTTCATATTACTTCCTACTATGCCTATACTCCTTTAAATCTGCTACAAGAACGATTATCCAGAGCACACTCACACCAACACAGCTTAGCATACTCTCTGACTCTCTTCTGAAATAACAATTATGCGTGGCATTTCCTCTCCAACTTCAATTAATGTTTGAAAGATGAGAGCGTGTTTGCCATGAATTCTTGTTGTCTTCTCAACGTTTTCACATTTGACATCAATATGGTTATTGATAAAATCTCGAGAGATTTCTCAATAATCTATACTGATTTGTGACAACAGCAGACTAATAATGTGGTACATATTTTACGATCGTTACTCCGCGTTTGTATAGATATTTTTGTATATGTAATTCATTTTTATTTAGTTTATCAATTTCATATCAATTTGTTACACAATCATATAAGATAAGAACTATATATTCCCAGTTGCAAATAAATAAAAGTTTATTCGAGAAAATTCTGTCAGAGGAACATAAACAAGGTGTCGTATATACATTGAATGAATTATATTAATGATTATACAGTGCGTATCAAAAAAAGTTTACACTTTGAAAAAGCTCTGGGAATTAAAAAATTTACAACATGTGGGTAATTTTTTCACAAATAATCTTGGGTTTGGGTCTCATCTATCCAATGAAAGTAAAAGTTTTGACAGAATGTTACACTTGAGTGAGCACTGTCATTTTTTGTAAAGCTCGCAGAAATCTGTTTGCGCAGAAATGCTTGTTTTCACGCTGTGTCCAGGAGAAAGGGTGAAATCAAACTTACCCTGCAAAACATTTCTCACACATTTCCCTTGCACTTTTAGTCAATTGAAATAAAACGGATACATTCAAACATTTTGTAACAGTTTTGCCACCCAAATTAGAATTTCAATACTTAGTAAGCACAACCTTTACCCTTTTTGTGCCAGCTGGATCTGAGGACATAACTGAATCTGAACAAAAATTTATATCAGACATCTCCAGCAATTTTTCACTAAGTTTTTACCATCTAAAGTGGGTTTACATTTCATTTTTCATTCAATACTTGTTTCTCCACACTTTTCCCAAGCTTGACAATGATTAACAAAATGAAAATCAAGCCTGAGCCATTTCATGTAAATCACAGTTCAGTGTAAAGCAAATATCGTCACGATGGCCCTCGGTGTGTGGGGGAGTGGGGTGGGACGCAATGCAATCTTCGAAGTGTTTTGGGCGAGGAAACAAGTTGAAAAGGTAAAAGATATCTTCAAATCAATTTTACTAGCTCAATTCCATGTGTTCTTCATGATTAAGGTCTACTTTTATTCGCATAACTATTTCAAAGTTCTGCGCAAATCATTTTTCACTAACTTTTCGAAAGTAATTGGTGCTCACTCAAGCGGAAATATTTTTCGACAGTTATATCGTCATTTGCTTAAATGGATCTGTACCAATGTGAACATGTGGAAAAATCCTCAGGATATTACAAATGTATAATTTTACAGGACTTTTTCTAAGTGTAAACTTTTTTTGATACGCACTGTATTTATTTATGCATAATTTCTGTATTTATTGTAAGTGTGCTTCTAAAGACTAAATAGAGCTATCCGTACCTAATTATGAAATGTTTGTCAGATACGAAATCTTGACGTTCATAACTTAGTGATTTCATCTAACCATGATAACATACTTACTTGTTTCTAACCTAGATTATAATGTCTCTTTTGTTAGTTCACATTGCCACAAACTATATATGTACATTGTATTATGTATAAATAATACAGTGAGATTCGTTAGATGAAATTAAATCAATTTCTATTCCGGTCAATTTAATATAAAACAGAAATACTTGATAATCATCTATTTTGCCTTATGATATTTCCAATACAATAATACAGTAATGCAAATATTATTAAATTAAATGAAGTTCCTCCAAAATACCCATCTCTACACATATATTTTATCTACCGATTTACAGGTACATGTAGAAGCAGAAAAGGAAACAAGACACGCCATTGTTTTGCAGTGATAAAAATCTTGTAGTTGGAATAAGAATATCATCACGATGGAGCCTTTACCAAGGACAGTAATAATTGTTAGCGTAGTCTTAATCTGGTGTAGTTTTTCCATGGTATATTCTCGTCCTCTACATCCCAAGAAACATACCACATCGCCTTTTAAGCATCATCAGCATCACTCAAGCGCCCATAAGAATGCCATAATGCATCCAATGAATCCTACTTCTCTGCGTGAACTAGCCTTTGGTTCTCACAAGGCTGCTAGAGAGATCCTACCATTCCCTTTGCCATCTATTCAGAAGCAACCAAACCATCGACATCATAAACCAACCTGGGGTGCGTTTAAACCTATTGCACCATCGCAGGCTGATGATCAGACTGATGAGGGTGCCTTTGGCCCAGTCGTAGAAGTACCTGCTCTTCAACCAGCTATACCAGATGATGATGGTTTTGGTCCATGGGTACCTCATGGTACCACGAACTCTGATAAGGATTTGGGCCCAGATGGAGTCTTTGGTGGACCTATCATACCCACGGGGACAAAAACCGTTGAAGACAGTGGTTTTGGAGCATGGGGGGCTTTTAAACCTGTACACCATACTCCAGCAGAAACAGAATTCGGAGGAAATAGCAGAACATCAGGAGGAACTAGCAAAACCATTCATATCATTCCAGGGCAAGCACCACTTGTCATTGAGGAGTCCATTGGACCAGACGGGTTTGGAACCTTTGTATCCAGCTCTGATGATACTGCTGATGATACCTCTGACGGTTGGTTTATGTCTTTTGTTCCTTACCCTCAACCTACACATGATCAAGAACCTACAGAATCATCATCTTCAGCGGCCTTCGCAGATATGTGGGGATTATTTAGGGACAGGAAGAGAGTAAGTAGAACAATGGCTGTGTATCCAATTTTACTATCCTTACATAAATTAAAGTTTAACAAAATAATTAGCGAATTTTTTTAAAATCATGCCAGTGTATCGACATATTAATATGAACCTATTTTTTAAAATTTACTATAAGTAGATTGACAAACTACTTTTGATTGTTTTCCAATCTTGCCTCGATCCAATCTCCACATTTGATTCCCCTTGCCATCATATTTATTTTTTAATTTTCTACTTCTCTCTTACTTAAACACCCCCATCTCCTCATCCTTCCTCTCTTTTCCCCTTATGCCTCTATCTCATTTTGCTATACCATCCAGGGGTGCGACAAGAGTGTTGAGGGGCGAGCATGTTCCAGCAACTCCGAATGTCAAGGTTGCAACAGGACGTTTCAATGCTCTACCAATCACAGATGTCAGAAAGTATAACATGCACCCTTCTAAGACCCCCGCGGAGATCAACCTACACATATCTACGTTAAAATATAAAAAAAATATTATCCATACCCCCTTTATGCCCATCAGGAGCAAGCTATCTTTATAGGCCGATAATTGTGACGAAAACAATGCTTTAACGCATCACAGTCATGAAACCAGCTTCAAGTTTTCTTTTTTCTCTCCAACCGTCCACGTTGTGTGGACCAACATCGCTTTAAAGCCAGCCAAATTCTGTAATGAGCCCTGTTCATGAAATTTCTAGTTAGTTAGATCGAAGGTCGGACGATCGACAAACAACATCTACCGTATTGAGTTTTCGTTTGATTATTCACGTCCAATAAAGGTGGTAGAACAAAACTCCACCGATCAAGGATCGTATAACATTAAGAACTGATGTAAAAGGCTATAGGGTACAGCTGACCGAACTATCATCAGAATGTACCGGACTTGGTAGACGATAGCGACTACATTATAAAGTGTCCAAGTCTGAAGCAGATGTTGTGCAGAGACAGTCTTAGATTCTTTAATTTGTAATGTTATCACTTTAACAATAACCAAGTTATTGAATTAAGATTTGCATTATTCCGGTGAAACAGTTCTAGGCATGTCTTTATGAATATTCATTAGGTGGGCTTATGATGTCATATCCCCACTTGTTCTTTTGTATTTCATTACATGAAATTTTCTACAAGGAATCAAACAATAGGATTGAAAATTGATTAAATGCATTAGTTATTTATTGTCGCAACTTATTTCATCTCAATGGAGATACATTATTACACATGTATGAAAATATGAAACATTTATGATTTCATGTGATAACATAAGAAAAAGGAAAGTGGGGATGTGACATCATCAGCCCACCTAATGAATATTCATGATGATGAGCATATAACTGTTTTCTCAAAATATTTATAAACTTTAATAGATAAATATTTTCAGCTCAGACCATCCCTTTAACAGTATGTTTTCTACTGCGGCTGTTCTCAGAATTTACACTTACACTCTTAAACATAAATTATTACCAGTCACGTTGAGACTCTCCTACCAAAGCGTTCCTCAACGAAATATCAATTTACATACACAAAGGCCTATACAAATTATGTCATATTTCTCGGTGCATTTAACAATGATATGTTCTCTAAATACATATTAGCATTCAGGTGATATCAATTAATTGTATTATGATTTATTTCATTATATAACGGACACAGTAACCTTAATATAGTAAGCTTGATTATATTTCAAAGGATGTATTGCTTAAAGTAATTATAAACGCTTATTTTAGTCATTAACAATTCTGTTAAAATTGTATGTACAATGTATTTCAGAAAAAAAAATCAACCTCGAAGAGCCCTTAGGTCTTATTGACGCATACAGATTTCATGTTTTCTTTACTCAAACTTTTGTAACATTGTATCGGATAAAAAATAACGAAGTAATAGACTGTGTGAATGTTCAAAATATATCTTATGAGTCAACGATACTCAGATTGAGGTGATGACGTCATACGCGCATGCATCTTTTTTGTTGAACTTTGTTGACTTTGTCATTTTTCAAAGAGTTACGTAAAGGATCGTTTGCACATTCCATTGGCTATTTACAAATTGTGAAGGGTAAATTTTGTTTGTTTATCGCATTCATCCATTTGAACAGTGTCTTTTTATTTTATATTATTTTATTTTGGAATCAATGACAATAATAAAACATTAAATGTAAATAAATTTTTATCAACAATTTTATGGAATACTTTTGGTATAGTTTGCTTTAGACACTTTATTGAAATCGACTTGCTCTAATAGGAGTGTGCCCTTCAATATCAACTACTATAATATATTCTGTGCTTGTACAAACCTTGCTAAAATCATACTGCTTGTTATTTTTGCTTCCATCATGTTTGATTTATTCGATAGTTGTGGAATGCCATCGATAAAATAATGATTATATAGAGCACGTGTTTATTGATATTATATATTTTGGTTAAGTGTAGATATAGGTTAACACATGATTATGATATTTTGATTGATTCTGGAATTCTGGTATTAACTATTATCACTTGTTTATATGTCAATAGTCTTAAAAGTAAAAAGTATATAAGAAGGGAGATGAAAGTAGAGCAATGTCTTTATTTTTTAAATTATGGTTTACCATATATTCTTGACCCTTTAGACAAGAGGCCATTGTCCAGTATTGAAACCTCACTTTAGTATTTAATTCAATTCAATTCAATTTATTTCCACATTAGTCTGCAGCATTTCAACAATTTGTGAGTTTGTCTGTAAATACAGACATTTTTATTGAACATTGACATTTATATTCGTGTTGACATATTTGTTATTATTTACTATTGATTCTGAAGACCAGATAATTGCTCGTATAGTAAGAATTGCATTCCCCTTTTTTGAGGGGGCATTTTTTTTCTTTTGAGTTTTCAGTACTAAAATGCATTACTCTACTTTCATGAAAGGATCGTAAGTTGTCAACCATTCATGAACCATAGTGGTGTGTAATTAATTTACAATTTTTATTTTCTTAATAATCGAAGGATTAAGGAATTAATCTGAATATTATAACAATATCTACAAGGAGTTATGTGTTAAGGCATTATCTTCAGTCATATTTGAATCATTATGTATAGACATACATTCTTAATGCCAACATTACATTATACAAATAATGCACGTAAGCGCGTGCATGCAGGGCCAAATGATTATTTAGGTCCTCTATGCACAATATTGCGTGCATTGTTTGTTTTATACAACGCCCTCCACCATGTAACTGAGTTGCCCCGAGAGCTATTATGATATCTGAATTCTATATCTTGAATTTAGTGCAGACCTTGCACTATTCACATGATTTATAGTGCAGGATGGCGCATTTTGGATGCCATGGTGCAATTCGTTGAATATCATGTGATCCAATTGGGACCAATCAGATTACAGCACATTCTTGGGAGTTGTATAATTGAGTATATATCAAGGGAAATGATTACTCATCGCATTTTGACACGATTTGATAACAATTCTTCGCGATTCATTTCGATATTTCATCGTTCAGATGTTCTTTCATGTTTTCGACTGAGCTCGTGTTTACGTCAAATGACTTGTATCTGTATATTAAAAGGATCTTTAGTGAGGTATATTGCACATGACGAATAATGTCTTTCATTTCATATCATGTTGACTGCATGAATGTGTGAATGAAGTATTACATTAACGTGTAGGAATAGCACCAGTGTATTGTCGTAGCGGGGGGTGGCGGTGGAATAACCTAGAGGAGATGACTTTAAAGGGGAATCCAGCCTTGGCCATAAAATGTTATGTTGCGAAGGAGAAAAATAAATTAAACAGAATGGTGAAAGTTTGAAAGAAATCGGACAAGCAATGAGAAAGTTATAGCTGCTTTAAAATTGAGATCACTAATACTATGTAGATTTCAAATTGGCAACTGTGTGAGTAAATTATGACAAGGGGCAAGGACTACTTTCCCATAGGCCATGTACTTTATTATCAGGGATTTGTGGTTTTCTCCTAAGTACCCATTCCCCTGGGGCAGTAATCTAAATATAACCCAGGTAGTATATTGTAGTATGTCCTTATGAAAGAAAAATATAATTTGAAATAAAACTTTTGTGAAAAATGACATTTTAGCCATAATATGTATTGGAGTACATGGAAGAGTAGTCCTTGCCTTACATCACTATGACATCCCATATGCGGCCAATTTGAAGTCTCCATGGCTATAGTGATTACCAATATTTACAACTTTTAAAAATTCATAACTTTCTTGTTATTTGTCCAATATTGTTCAAACTTTCACCTATCAACTTGTCTGATTTTTCTTTTCCCTGTAAAGACAAGTTTTTATTTGGGTTGGATTCCCCTTTAAGAAGATGTCTTTTTTTCATTTAGTTGAAAAAATAGGGATAAATATAGCCTTACACGGTCTAAACCTTCTTCTAATGCTGTTCTTCTTTCTCTTTCTTTCTTTCTTTTCATTTTCTATTATTTTTCATCTTCCTTTTCCTCACTTTTATAACTTGAAAAAATCTTAGGATATGGAGATTGGGGTTTGTCCTCCTCCCTCTCGTGGTGTCGCCCCTGTTTTTATGCTACATTAGGGGAAGATCGCTTAGAGAATTCTGATTAAGTAATATTAATCACTATAAGCAAGTATATCAATAGACTACTAAAAAGTTTAGCACAAAACAATATCTAAAACAAGGGCTGTTTTATGTTGTAAAAGCAAATGTAATTGACCTCTTTTCAAAATTGATATTGTCCTGATTTAAATAAGGTAAGATGTCAGTACCGAAACACATCTTTAAAACACGGGTGACCAGAAATATAGAAACTCGTCATGAATTATAATATAATGTAACAATTCATTCTAAATATCAACATTTATGAACTGATATTTAATTCAATTCAATTTCAATTTATTGACCATTAAAAAGACATCAAAAATATTTACAAAAATAACATGATACAACAAATTCAAAATATAACAGGTTACAAGTTTCTTAATGGTCAGGGCCCCTAAGAAGCAAGACTGCTTATAGCCGGGGCCCTACAAATATACAAATAATATAACTGATAAAAAGGGTTATAAACAAATACACACACACATACACACACATTCACACATCATCACACAATGCAAAAACACAGGAGATAGAACAGAATAGAAGATAAGACGAGATAAAAAAAGAAGATAAAATACTATTACAGGTTGGGATTTGAGTTCTTTAAATAATTGAACAAAAATGACTTTGAAAGTAACTTGAAACGTGAGAGTGTTGTGCTGCTTTTTATATCAGAATTGAGAGAATTCCATTCTTTCACCCCAATATATCTGATGGAATTTCGAATAAAATTAATTTTAGAAAAAGGAATACGATAGTTGTTTTGATGTCTAGTATAGTAATTATGAATTTGAGAATTTGTATGAAACATTTGTGAAAAATTTTCTGGAAGGGTGCCTTTGTGAAATTTAAACATAAAAATCCATGTATTTAAACGAATTAACTCAAATAAAGGTAACACTTTGTGTTTAACAAAAAGAGGCGCACTTGGACTCATATAATGAGAATTTGTTAACAAACGAAGAGCTTTCTTTTGTAAAATAAATAATCTAGATAAATTTGATTTAAAGGTGTTACCCCAAATAATATTACAATAGTTAAGATGGGGAAATAATATAGAATAATAAATATTAAGTAATATGCTGAGGGGCAAAAAATCCTTAAGTCTGTACAAAACTCCAATACATTTTAGAACTTTGTTACAAACATTATCAATGTGTTTTTTCCATTCCAAGTTTTCTTGGATAGTGACACCTAAAAAATCAATACAATCTTTCCTTTCAATAGCAATGCCATCAATTTTAACATATTCAATATTACTTACAATTTTTTTCCTTTTGGAATGGAAGATAACATACTTTGTTTTTTCAAGATTAAGTTGTAGTTTATTACATTTGAACCAGGCATTTAAGTTACATCACTCAGAACTAACTGTAAAATTCAATTTAGGTAAATTAGAGTGAGAACATAAAACAGCAGTGTCGTCTGCAAACAAGGAGAATTTAAATACTTTTGATGAGAAAAGAATATCATTTACATATAAAATAAACAAGAGCGGTCCTAAAACTGAACCTTGTGGAATACCTACATCAATATTCATGTGATTGGATTCGACACCATCGATCACCACATATTGTTTACGATTGGATAAATAACTGGCAAACCACTGCAGTGGAATACCACGAACCCCATAATAACTCATTTTTTTTCAAAAGAATGTGGTGATCGATGGTGTCAAAAGCCTTGGATAAATCCGTAAATACTCCACAACAAAAGTGACCTCTATTCAATTCTTCTAAGATATAATCTGTAAAATTTAATACACTGAGTGATGTGCTAACATCTTTACGGAAACCAAATTGGTCGTTAATAAGAATCTTGAATCTATTTAAAAAATCATACAATCTTTTGTGCATCAGCTTTTCTAAAATTTTACTGAATACTGGTAATAAAGCCACAGGCCTATAATTTTCAATATTATCCACATTATTTTTTTTTATGTATTGGTATTATCTTTGCAAGTTTTATACTGTCTGGCACGGTTCCTGTAATAAATGATTTATTAAACACATCACACAGAGGATGAACAAAATGATGAATACATTGTTTCACAATTTTTGGAGATATACCATCCGGTCCACATGCTTTATTAATTTTTAGAGATGATGATATTTCTATAATTTCGTTTACAGAGACTGGTTTGACAAAGAAGGAGTTGAATTGTTTATTTGGTAATAAATCATTAAATGATTGGGTTGATACAATTGAATTTGAATTTTTTTTTCCTACATTGACGAAAAATGAATTAAAATATTGAGCAATATCTCTCTGGGAATCAAATTTCATGCTTCCATGAAACATTGTTTTAGGTATATTTTTTTGTTTTTTGTTACCTAATATTGAATTTATTTGTCTCCAAGTTTTTTTCAAATCACCCTTGACATTGTCAAACAATTCTCTGTAGTGTTTTCTTTTAGAAAATCTGATAATATTGGTTAGGTTGTTTTTATACAATAAATATTTTTTCTTATGTTGATCACTGGGTCTCTTTAAGTATGTTTGAAATAACCTATGTTTACGTTTAACTGATTGCAATATTCCTTTTGTGATCCAAGGCTTTTTGTATCTCTGTTTCTTATCTACATGGTTTACCCTCATGGGAAAACATTTATCATAGACTTTATAAAAATTTTCAAAAAATATATTATAACATTCATTTGCATCTTCACATTTATATCCATCCAACCAATTGACAGAATCTAGATTTTCTTTAAACATATTTACATTTGCATCATTAAACAATCTATTCTTTTTAAAGTTATTAACATGAGTATATACAGATTTATGATGCAAAATGCAAAATATAGGGAAATGGTCAGAGCAGTCACTATAAAGAATACCAATTTGCTGCTTTCTTTCTTCATTCACAGTATTAGTATAGATATTGTCAATTAAAGAAATTGTGCTATGTGTAACCCTTGTTGGTTTTGTTATTAATGGATACATATTATATGAAAACATAGTATCTAGGAAAAAGTTTGTTTTGTTGTGAATACCATAATTGATCAGATTTATATTATAATCACCCAATACATATTTGTCCTTCTTCTCACATTCTAATGTATCAAACATTGTTTTTATTTTCTCAGTAAAGGGTGTGATATTAGTGTCAGGGCGACGATAAATACATCCAATTACAACTGATTTATTATTTTGAACAGTTTCAATAAACAAGGTATCAGCATACTCAGTGGATGAAGAAAGATTAGCAAGAACTGTATATTCTATATTACATTTAACATATAAGGCTACACCTCCACCTGTCTGTGTTGGTCTGCACACTTGCACTAATGAATAACCATCTATATTGTACATATCAAAATGAGTAGAAGGTTTGAACCATGTCTCAGATATTGCTATAAAACTAAATTCATGGTTAATAGATGACAAAAGTATTTGAATCTCATTAAAATTCTTGGGCAAGCTTCTGGCATTCAAATGTAACATAGAAATATCTGTTTTTGTATACTTATATTGACTGTTGAAAACATCACAGAAGGTATATTTACAATTGTTTTCATATAAAGAATAACAATCTTCATCATATAATATATTTTCAACATCAAAGTTTTGAAATGGTAAGTTCATGTCAAATGGATTAATTTTTAATTTCAACAGCTTATCAATGTCTATACCTTTGTTAAGATTGAAAAAAGTATACACTGACCAAAGAAATTCACAGTCATCATTATAATGATTGAATGGAAAAATCCCAGATAAACAATTAGAACACAATGAAGTAATGGAAGAGGAAGAACAGTACACACACACAGCCATACACACCACACTCACTGTTTATTTAAAAAAAAAGCAGAATAAATGAAGACTTACTACAAATAGGTAGCATGAAACATACCACAGGCTCAAGGAGCTTTCAAGTTCAGTTTAATACCCAAAATAAATCAGAATCTTATTTTTGAAACAAAGACAATATAAGTTTTTAGGCACCAACTAATACAATAATTTGAAAGTACTTGATTGGAATGTTACTGTGTAATCATAGCTTTACTGATGGACCTCAAGATCCTCTTCTGAAGAAAAAGACGAGAGCTTAGAAATCAGTCAAAAGAAGAACTGATATAGTGATACTCATCGCAAAGTGTGACCCAATTTGGCAGAAAATTGATATCTTTATTCATGGACTCAATTTCCTCACATAGAAATATCGAAGTTGAGCAGAAAATGAATTGATTTTCTTTTCGGATTGCTTTATGAATATTCAATGATGGATATTACTTCGAGGACGCATGACGGTCGACAGAACCTCGTTCAAATGGAATCTATTATTTACGAAGAGATGAAAAAAGGCGTTTTGATCCGCGCTTATGATTCTAGCACCCCAATTTTGATTGATATTTTGATGGTAAGGATGTTCTTGAATTAACATGAGTATAGGCCCTACACACTTTTTATATTCTAAAATACTAGGATAATGCATTTATGATGGATACGTGTAGGTAATATAACGTTAAAATGACTGTTTTTTTTTAAGCAGGAGTATTATTGGTAAACATGTTCATAAATCAGCTCCGTAGCCAGGGTTTTTTAATAAGGGGGTTCCATTCCTTCTCTTCGTTGAAAATTTTGACAAGCCTCCCCCCAAAAAAAGTGTTGGTCAACAGCAGTGTGACAGTACCTTATTTCATTTATTTTACAATTCAATGGAGTGCTTTCAACGAGCAAAACAAATGTAATTTACTTTGTTGCTTTCTCATGATAACTTCCCAGGTAAAATGGGGACCCACACTGCCACTCAGGTAAAATTTAATAGTACAATGCCATCTAAACATACATAAAAAAGGGAATAATAGAAATGAAAATAATGATACATATAATATTATCTAGAAATTATTTGTCATAAAGGTCGCACAAGCTGCAATATTTTCCGACAATATTTAGTGTCTATAAAATAAAAAAAATGTTCATGTGATTTATATTCAGGTGCAACTATCAAAAAAATGCTTTGTACATTTTCCATTCAGTGGTAGTATGAGGATATTTTGTACAGGGGCGTAACAGGGGAGCCAAAAAAGATCCAAAAATTTCCCGTTCATATCATGGAACGCGCAATGGCGTCATGAAGCAAACATTTTGAGGGGGAGATATGATGTATCGGACAAAAAAATAAAATGCGAGTTAGCGAAGCGAGCGAGCAAAATTTTTGACATTTTTATTACAAAAATCCAATTTTGTGATAGATTTTGACAAAATGTTAAAAAGATAATATTATATTTCACCCTTCTCTCTTTTTTTGTACGCCACGGTGAACAGGATTTTTGTTATGATTGTGCGAATCAGGGCGAAGCTCTATAATGCTCGAGGGGGCCCAGTATGGCGCGTGTGGCAAGGAGTAGCTTAATAAAAGTCCCGAGCGGGCTAAGCGAGCGAGAGAATGAGAATCTAACATGAAGATAGATTTTGACGTGATATTCACAAAAATGAAATATACTTTTCCTTTGCTTCTCTTTCTTTCCTCTTTTTTTGGTTTGGTTGTAAAACTTTTTCGGGGCCATGGTCCACACTCATCCATACAACAAAGCTATTTTGTTGGGGTACGGGGCGAAGACCCGGAACCTTTTGATATTAAAGCCATTTTAAACCTTACAGATGGCCACTAATTTTAATAGAATTGCGTGTATATTTATATAGCTTTCACACAACACATAAATTCAATGCATTTATGTACTGTAATCATCCAAATATTTTGAGGAGGCATACCATAGCAAATGTGGGAAAATTTGTAAAAAGCCGCCAGCGAGCGAAGCAAGCCAGAAAAAATGGCCATTTGAAATGAAATTCTATATATGATAGATTTTTACATCATAGCAAATATGTCATATATATATATTTTTTTTCATTCATCTCTTTTCGCTGCCTCCTTTATTTATTTTTTTTATTTCCCCTTGGCTTTGGAGCCACCCTCCGGTACGCCAGTACTTCAACGCAAAGCTTAATACAGGAAGGGTCCATACAGGTGCCCGTTATAGAGCCCTTTAAAGGTTACAGATGAAGAGCCCCCACTGCACTGGGTCTTGGACAGAGCCCCCGGTAGCTTTGGGGATTTAGCAAGTTTATGATAGACATTCATTCGATATTATGCTATATACCATGTGTTGTCTGTTATGATAACAGAAAGGTGTTTCTTCCCGCTCGTTATCTTCAATCCTCGGCAGCCCGGAAGTGTTATCTTGTCCCTTTTCTTTATTTTCCAATTTATATTTAGGCTCATTCAATTCTACCTCCATTTCCCGCTTTTGTTTGCCTTTATGTCATCTTTAATTTATTTCCATGTCTTACTAATTATGCAAATGTATTTGTATATCGAAGAGAATTGTTCTTTCTCACATGTTCTTCTTTCCTTCCTTTTCCCGTTTTCTTTCCATTTTCCCTTTTTATGCTTTTTCTTAGTTTTCTTTCTTTCTTTCTCTCTCTCTCTCTCCCTCTCTCTCTCTCCCTCTCTCTTTCTTTTTTTCTTTCTCCCCCTTGCCCCCCGCCTTACGCCACTGAGTGTGTACATGATTCACTCCAATATGATAAAAAGATATATTCCGATGGTTGTAACGTGACCAAGAGCTACTAATGGAAAGAAAATGTTCTTCAGTAATCGATCTCACTCCCTCTATAAATTTTGCAGGATGTCGCGTGCTTTCCTTTATTTAAAGAACATGGAAAAGACTATTCAGAGTTAGGCCGTATTGGAAACATGATATTGTTATGTTCTTTCTATGAATTTTATATTAAAGGCAAAAGATGGAATGAAAAACAATTGTAGTTATGATAACAATATTGATTATATATATATTTTTTTAATCTAAATAAGACACCAATCTTTAGATAGATTGTCATGATGGTGCAACCATGAAATATGTGATTTATTTTGAAATGAGATATGAAGTCATCCATAGGTAAGTTTTAAGAGAGGTCGTGGAATATGTGAATAATAATAATATTGTTATTATTACAATTATTTTCATTGTTATTATTATTTATTATTATGTTATTATTATTGTTATTATAATAATATCATAGTTATAATCAATATCACATTATTAATATCATTTTAACGCGAATCTCTGAAAGAGATAAAAAATACAAAGTAAATGGTGGCTCATGATAATAATTATAATGATAATATGTCCATTTATATAGCGCAGTTACTATGTGCATATACTTAACTGCGCTTTGATACTCGGCATCATTATTACCCTGGATGTAGCTGAGCCGCCATATTAGTAGGCGCTAAAGCGTTCAAGAAATAAATCATACTGGGTACCCATACACCTCACCTGGGTCGAGTGCAGCACAAAGTGGATAAATTTCTTGCCGAATGAAATGACGCCTTGGCTGGGATTCGAACCCACGGCCCTCTGTTTCAAAGTCCGGAGACTAATCTACTGGGCTACATACAAACAACCTGCAATAATATTATTCAATGAAGTATACATTCTGAGTTTGGTATAAAAACAAAATATGATATCGTTTTAATAGATAATTGGTTCTGGAAATTATTGCTGTAGTAATCCGTCATGATTGTACCAGCTCCTATTGATGATACAGATAATGTAGGCAGTGAATACGAATAAAAGGAAAGAAGGAAGGAGATGAAGAATGTAGCAAAATGCAATAACAAAAGTACATTACAACATCATACATGTCGCATTAATACAATATTCACCGACGGCAAGAATGGCGTCAGAGACTAATACAGGTTTTATCGCTATGATAACACGATAAAATTTGAACGACACGATGCATCAATCTATTCATTATATAAATACAAAAGATTGTTCTCCTTATCATCATATCTTTATCATCACCATCATTATTATTGTTCTTATTGTAATAAACCCCTCAAAAAGGTTGGAAATGTGATCTTGATTGATAATTTCCTTCTCGGTTTTAGTGAATATTAATGTGTAATTGATACCAATGAATATATCATTTAATTTTCTTTAAAATGATACCTTACATAATTATTATGATTATGGTTCACATGGAGGTGCAGTGCCTTGAAATGTGAGGTAAGGTCATATTTCAAAAGTTGCAAAATGACGCAATATTGAAAGTCACTGCTCTTTTTTCCGTGTTGTTGAGTGAGTTTCTCAGCGGTTTGTTTTGTTTTCATGCACTCTTGCATCAACACTATGGAATCAAACACACTCTGTACAAACAAACACATAACATACAAACATGCATGGGTATTTCAAACCACGGCTCAAACCATGTTATCTCACAGAACCATCACTACATAAACAACAACAAAATATCACAAAAAGAAGAAGCAGGGGCTAGATTTGAATGAATTGTCATCTCTTCTCCTCGTTTTGCAGCTTTTCATTTCAGACCTCATCCAACACTTTTGAATCCTGCTCTTTTCGTGATGGCACGATCATAACAAGCATGGTAATATTTTAAAGAAGATTAAATGATCTTTTTAATGATATCAAATATGCATTGTGTAAAATTGGGAGTCGGGAGAAATTAATGGCCTAATTCAGATTTCAATTTTTTAAGGGTTCATTATTATTATTGTTATTATTAATATTATCATTATTATTGTTGTTGTTGTTGTTAATCTATCACTATTAATCCTTATTATCATTATTATTGTTGCTATTGTCATCATTTCGGTGATAATAGCATATCAGTATAAAATGCGCAATAAAGAATTTGTTTTCATCATATTTGGTTTTACTATCCGATAGGTTACATCTAAAGAAGATGTGAAGTAAGTCGAACACAAAACTTGGTTCATTGAAAGTTCTTAAAAATGGCATGATTTACAATGTGCCCTCGGAGCCGTTAAAGTGCCATCGACTTGACGACTTGGCGAGATACGTTATCTCGCCAAGTCGACTTATAAAAACGTTATAAGTCGACATGGTGAGATAAGTTATCTTGCCAAGTTGACTTACAAAAGCATTATATGTCAACATGGCGAGATATAAAGTGTCCAAGGCCCGGCGAGAGTCCAAATATCTTGCCAAGTTGACATATAACTTTTCATAAGTCAACTTGGCAAGATAACGTATGTAGCCATGTCGACATAAAACTTTTTATAAGTCGACTTGGCGAGATAACGTATCTCGCCTTGTCGACATAATAAGGTTATTATGTCGGCATGGCAAGATAAAGTATCTCGCCAATTCGTCCAGTCGATGGCACTTTAAAGGCTCCGTAGGCTCCGTATATGCCAGAAAGACAAGTAAGGGTGCGTATGAGGTGCGTAAGTGTGTGTGTGTTTGTGAGGGTGGGTATGCTGTTGTGTGTGAAAGAGAGAGAGACAATGGTAAGCTAACGAGAGTCAGAGAGAAGCGAGCGAAAAGAGAGCGATCGAAAAAGAAAATGTGGGTGCATGTTTGGGTAGGCCTGTGTGTGTGAGAGAGAGAGAGAGAGAGATACTTTAAAATAATTACGCGTATTAAAATTGGAAAGATTGAAGAACACCATATTCGGATGCCATTGAACATCAGCCAACTATTTTGAAATATCCACTACTTCAACCTATCTGGAAAAAAATCTCATTTTGTTATTGTAACAGGGAAAATATTTTTGTTGATTTAAGGAATTCCTAAAGCTGCATGAGAACGATGATGACCTAAGAGAATATTTTTCATTTAGTGTTTGTTTTAATTAGTATCGAATATCCCGTTTTTATATTTATATTCCTTGCTGCCTCTAAAGTCCGTCTACACCTTTGAGGAATATTAGTACTTTACCTGGGTGGCTTTTAGGACAACTGAATAACTAATCATATCTCTCTCTCAAGGTTTCCGATGGTATAAATGATTGTTGGAGATTATTACTCCTGGAGATATTTTATCGGCGGTGAATTCTTTATCTTTCCATGAATTGAATATAAACACAATTCAAGTCAAAGGAATATGTAAAGAAAGTGTAAGATATAATGGATAAAAATGATTATCATGTAATAATAAATGACTCTTAACAAGCTTAAAGCGTAGAAGTACCTTCCTTTCTGTTGTTAAAGGCCTCTATTCCACATTCAGGGAATGAAATGTCATTGATCTCCCTTAAAGTGGCTCGTTACAATGCACATCACAGCGGGTAGAAATTGACAGATATGCAAGACTGATTTCAAAAGTGCACGGGGGAGAGAGAGAAATACATCGAGAAAATCGAAACTGACTACAGTTTGCATCGAGAAAACAAGTCAAATTATTCAAGTTTCTTATCATCAATTATTGTTAAGAGGTTGATCATATTGTTTTAAAAAGAAGAAGACCACTTCACATAAAAATATTTGAACTCTAAGAACCGTATATCATTCTCGCTTTCCGTTTAACATTCGTTCTCTACCAGTTTCTACTATATTTAACCTTCATTAATTTTGATGCGTGATTCCTGCCACGTTTCCAGCTCCCCATCTACATGAAGGGGTTTAAAGGCAAAAAGAAAGAGTATGATTAATACATTTTAGTAAAATTATATAGAAAGAACTGAAGCTTTCAGACGGACTTCCAAACTATTGAACTTTTAAAGGAAAGTTGTTTTACATTTTGCTGAATTGCTGCTTTTTGTAAAATGAAGATTATATGTACATAATAATTCTAATGTTGAGCTCTCTTTATGTTGGAGAACTCAAGTTTTATTTCATCTCATTTTACTTTGTTAATCAAAATATTTTTCTTCCATATGAGCAATTATTCACTGATATCTAGTCGTGAACTTAATATTTTAATTGAAATCACAAAAATCTGCCAAAATATGTATCATTGCAAGTATGTATGAAAACATGTGACCTAATTGGTTTTTCTCCCTTTTCTCTCAGCTTCCCTTTCACTATCAATTTCTTCTCTTCTCTCTCCCCCTCTCTGCTTCTCTTCTCTCTTCAACTATTTCTCTTCATTTCTGCTTTCCATTTCATTTCCTGTATCCACTCATATTTACATGTATTTTGAATATTTTCCATTTTTGTTTCATTTATCAGTGAGTATTGATTTGAATTTCTTTATGAAATACTTTGTTACACATATGTCTATATTGAAATTTGTCCGTAGTACTCTAAGTTATTTTTACCTTGTTATTGATGATTTTGTTTGAAATGTAAACTTTCGCAATTCGGCTTTGGCTGCAAAGAAAGGATTTTTAATAAACCATTTTGAATTGAATTGAATTGAATTGCATCAACTCATCGGAACAGATTATCATTACCAGCTTAATTTAATCAACTAGTAACATGAGTAATGTGACTGCTGAACGATTGAGCAAGTAATATTGAAACAATCAATCATTCCCAAACAACTAATATATCAATTTCTTGTATGTGCCCGTGATGATTCAATTTTTCACAACGTTTACAATTTATACCCATGCAGTCTCGTGAGAAATTCAGAAGAGAAAACGCACAGAGATTCCTAGAAATGATATTTCCCTATACAGAGAAAGATACATTTTCGTGTATTCGTATATTAAATTGGGACAGTAATATAGACAGTCTAATATAAAAATGATCACAATAATTGTTTAGGCGAGTTAATAACACATTTTGCGCTTGATTTTTTTTTCAAATCAAATTTATAGAACATCACCATTGAAAAGTCGAGAAGCAATATCAGATGAATACTTAATGTACATTTTACACGTTGGATCCAATCTTGATAATGTTTAACTTGTTTCACCCAATGGCTCGTACTCTGTAAAGTCCAGTCTGTCTATGTGCTAAAATCATGGTGAGCCAAAAATGTTAGCGTTTTGTTAACATTGTTTCTTATTTGTAATGTTTTTTCTAATGTTTTAATGATGAACAAAATGAAGATAAATACTTCAGTATTATTCCAGACAGTATAAAATGTACAGACATGTTAAACCTGTACTGTTGTAGACTACTGTCTAAGTTGACTTTTAATAGTTCAGCCACAACTCTAGAGACCAGAGATTAATCTAAACCCGTTTTCAAAATACGACTTCCATAATCATGTTGAAAGTGTTTTTTTTTCGTCGAAAATCAATTATCATTATGATAAAGACCTCACAACACACATGACACAGGGGCTGCGAAACGGTTTAGAATGTGAGCTTGTGTTTATGGGGGCTGATCATGCAAAATAATGTCATTATCATGTTTTTTTTACATGTCGGTTTGAAAAAAAAACCGTGTATATGGTGGAGGGGGCTGAAGCCCCCAGTCTCGGTTCTGCGACCCCTGCAGTATCATCTCTAATCGCGATTGATTTCGATATATTTTCCACATTAAGTTAACAAATATTGGGAATAAGTTAAATGAATTTTATAGGTGAAAACAAATGACATAAGACTTTAAAAATGAAGCATTTCTTTTATGCATTTTCACATTATAAGTAAAATAAACCAGTTATGAAATAGTTTAATATTACCATCAATATCATTTAAGTTCAATCAGTTTGAATGGATTGGTTAATAAGGAAGTTCGTGGGTCGCGTGGACTAGTGGTCAGAGCATTACATTCAAAACCGTTAAGGTTGTGAGTTTGAATCCCTGATCTGCCATTGTCTCCACTTTGATAAAAAGACCCGAGAGTAATTTCTGTCGTTTAATGGTCAGCCACTATGACTGGTTAATTTAGACGTAAAATGATTCATAGGTTATTGGTTGTGTACCAGCTTGGCATTATACTAGCAAAAAGCTGTCCTGCCGAGTTCCTATACGGGAGTTAAATAACAGAAAGGAAAGATTGATAAGAACATTCGTTTTATTGTTCCTAAGATAGGTCTACAAATAGATTTAGATTTATGTTAGGCGTATAGACATGAAATTTGACGAATGATAATAGATTTGATTTTGGTCATTGTGATCATGTCCTAAGATCGCATAATCATATTTTAATACGGAGATATAGGGGATGGGGTGGAAGGCTTAATGTACCCCAAGATCCATTAAAAAACATTATCACTGTTAAAAATTATATCAAGATTGTTATTTGCATTGAATTTTATTGAATATTCACGCCACTGGTTCCCATTTTATGATGTTAACATAATGGACCCCTCTTCTTATTTGTTTCTAGAAAAGATAAGCAGTAAATGTAGTTTTCTCGTACTACATGACTGTAATTAGAAGTTTTTTTTAGAAGTTTTTCTTTCTTGGCGAGGATCGGAGGGGGTGGGTTGGGGGTAAGGTATAATTATGTGCCCCATTGTTTAACTCAAACTTGGTAGTCTGCAATTGGTCAATTTGGAAGATAATTATGGGAATCGAAAAATTTGTTGAATTGAAGAATATATATATATTTAAAATGATTGTTGTTGCTTGCCATTTTTATCCCCTGACTGATCTCCTCGACACGCCCCTGAAAGGATCCCTTGAAGAAAAAAATGCAAATATTTAGTATAAAGTTGGATGAGTGTGCCTTCAAAGTAAGCTGAAAATTTTCAACAAATAAAGTGGTATGATATATCTACGAAACAACGATTTCGGTACTTAAGCAATTTGGATATTGAATTCATGCGAGTTACAATGGAATAGCTGTTCATGCGTCTTAACAATCATGCCGGTATATCTCAGTGGATTATAGAAAGAATATAACAGAAAAACAGCTCCTGTTTGAAATCATTGGTGGTGTATTACCTTTGAGGCGAGAACAAATATCTTTACAAAGTTATTATGCAGATTAAAGTTTCCGGCTTGATATTTCGTTTTCTTTACTGATAACAACAAAGGCTAATCAGGCATCAACAATATTTCCTCTAAGGCTATGATGCTTAAATGCCAACTTGGATTATATCGCAAACATAAAAAAAAAATCAAATTTGCGAAAGACAGAACATTCTAGTCAGATTCCTTATGATTTTAAAAGATGATAATTTTGTTATTGATGCATCGGGGGGGGGGGGGGGGTTGGCCAAGGGGTATGAAAGGGAAAATTTTCTAAAGGCCTGGTCCCACTGGCCGACGGACACAAAACGTATTCATAAAGGATACAGCGGACAAGCAAAACTTTGGGAGTGGCTCCACCCGCTTTCATCCGCTCCAGAAATGGACAAGATTAGCGAAAAAATTGCGCAAACATAACGGAAAGAACAAACATTATGGACATGGTTAGTATGTAGCGCGGATGTTAAACGGATGTTCATCGGAAACCTAGCAGATGAATACGGATGGAAGTGGACGACAGCTCCATACCTGGAAGAATGCCAAAGCGGTATACTCGGCGAGGAAGCCGAGCGACCGAGGAGCGGAGGGGGGGGGGGGGGGCTTCCCCCCCGGGCTAGAGCCATTTCAAATTTTTGAAATCAAAAGACACACTTTAAAGCACTTTCAGATCTGAATTTAATGTGATATTTTAATCATATACCCCAATTAATGAATGGTATGTACTTCTGGCAGGCATTTGTAATAAAATGATAGGCCTATGATTATTTAATTTTGTTTAAAATTAGAGTGATCAGTCCATGGATCCGTCGTTTATCAAAATACATACAATTTATTTATTGGAAGAAATTACATCTTTTTATTCTCTTTTGGACTGACAAAGTATATTCTCAATCAAAGTCCCACTATTTTGTCACGCTAGGTATTACTCCCGGTGAACGCAAAAAAAAGAGATTAAGATTTTTTATCATGATTTGACGTGGAAAACGCGGAAGTGAATAACGATCTTAAAGGTCAAGTGTCTCAAGTCTCAATGAAAGCAAGAAGAAATATTATTATAGTGAGTGGGGGACATCCACGATTCTCTCATTTGCATGTCAATGAGTTGCGCAAATGACATGCTTTATGAAAAAGAAGCGAAACTTTAATATAATAAAAGTCTTACTTTACTTCCGATGTTGAAGTCTGGAAAGAGTTTTGGCGCTAGTTCTGGAAAATGGCTTTGCAGTGCGATGGGCAGATTATGCTCTAATATGAACCCCTTAATTAGCACCTCTGCAAGTATTAGATTTTGAGCATGGGTGGATGTATTTTCAAACATAGAAAATACCGATTTGTTATTTATAATGGCCTTGGCACAATTCACATTCTTTTCTATTTTTAGGAGTTTTCTGACATCATTATTTCTACGTCGGTTATGTTAAAGTCAGAAGAAAAAGCACTGCAAAATGCAAGAGACATCTCTTCGAACTCATCACTCCCACTGGAGCAATATGTATTGTCATACCGAGGGCGTTTTTCAGATGCCGCCTTAGCCGCCATCATCTACGACTTCCTTATAACCAATGTTTTGCGCACACGCAAAATAAATGATTGAGAAGTTATAACGATCTAGAGAGTCTCGACTACATTAGCCGTGCCTCCGCCACGCCTCCCGTTGACCCACTACATCCCATTTGGTTAAGTATATACATAAAAAAAAAAACTTTCGGAATATGAAATACATGCACGCGTACAATCCAAAGTAGGTTTTAAGAGGGTTTTGTGAGCGTTAATTATATTATAGGCATTGAATCTTTTAGATCTATTTTTTATAGAATAGATGGGTGAAAAAAAATTGTTTAACAGATATTTGAAAAAGCGGTAGATTCTATTAATTGAAAAGCAGTAGGTGGTCAAAAATAATGCTTGATAAGCGGTACACTACCGCCAAAAGGAAGAGTTAGTGGCAACGAAGGCTGAGATCCGAAGGGGTTTCCTGTGGTTTTGAATAATTTATATACGAGATGCATCAACGAAACAGTGATGTATAAACTTATGGTATTTAACGTGTATCTTCTACATGTTCTACATGGGTTTCAAGCTCAGGCCTCTATTAATATCAATAATTTGAATAAAATCATGGCGTCACGATTAAATATCCAAGACATAAAGAAGTTTAAAAGAACAATGATTATAACAATAATCGATAAATATCGCGGGGACATTGAGATTGTGATAAAGTAAAAGTACAAGCAGACACCACAGTCTTCATTCTAAATTTCTTGATTATAAACCGTTTTATGTATACTGTTCATATTCCCGACCTTCTGATCAGGAGTACACATTTCATTTCGCAGGTACATCCATCACGTTCAATATCCCACTGACCTTCAGCACAGCGAAATTTTGTCATCGGTCACTTAATATTAAACTAAACTGACCTCATCCTCCTTCCGCACCATATATCTTACACCGAGACTTATACAGTACATACATGACGAGCTTTGCACTTTTATTCCGACAGAGTGACTGTTTGAATTAAGAGTTTTCACACCATAGATACAACTATTGAATTTCACTTCTGTTTTCGTCTCATCGATTATTATTGAACCAAGCGCGTTTGCATTATACCTAAAGTTCAGACCTCAAGAGTGTGAAAAAGTTTACGTGAAAAACAAAATCCCTTCCCACTTGGTATCCATGTATACTGAAAATCTCTAATATTACTCTCTCCATCTAAAATCGGTGACTTATACAGACACTCTTGATTAAAGACTGTGTGAAAAACCATAGAGCAAATACAATGAGCTGTAATTAGTTGTAATGTGTGCATGTGGTTCTTATTATTCTCGGCTTTGACCACGAGTCCCAATAGCTATGATTAGAGACCAGCCGTTTATTCTTGATCTCACGAGGACATACTTCAAAGATTCCCAAATGACGTTCTAAAAGGCAGATGTAAGTTTTGAGCTGCAGCCATGTCGGTCATGTCCGAAGGGTTTACTTAAAAACCCCATCGAAATGAGAGTAGGGATCTTCCATTAAACACATCGAAGTGAATTATGTTCCATCATCTCAGTCACCTCTTACCCCTACCTATAATGTTATGGACCTGATATCAATAAATTCATATTCCAAATCTAGGTCATTTACGTTTGGGTGCCTTTAAGATGCCCTAGAAACAACAACAGCAGCAGAAAACAACAAAATGGCATTTTGTACATCGACATTCTTAAATAAAGAGGGGGGGGGGGGGGGTTGAGGAAAAGTGACCTATCTTAGAAAAAACAATTTTCAGTAACTGGAGGATTTTTTTAATTCGCCGATATAGGGGATTGTAAGGGGGGGGAGGTGACCGGTCTAAACAATCAGTTCCTCCCTAAAATTCGAAAATGGCGTGCCTACAATAAATGCATGAATTTACGCCCAATTCTAATTAATTCTCGAATACCAGTTCTCATGAGAACCGAAGGTAATTACGAATGCAGCAGAATTAAACTTCCACATAATGGAATGTTATCCCGGCGGCGATCCCGGCGGGGGGGGGGGCACTCAGTATAATGGGTGATGGGTAAATATGTGCCGCGGAGAGGACCCCAATTTTTACACTCCGAATTTACGTTCCAATTAAGGCATAGTTTTATCTTATTAAGAAAATTAACAAAAAAGTATAGCATTTTCTTCTTATCGAGAAAAAAAGAAGAAAGAAATCTGTTATAAAGCTTCGCTTGGTTTTCGTTGCACCGTTCCGGCCGCATTGATCAGATACAATGAGCTGCATTTTTGGTGAAAAGAGGCCCGCAGAGAGCTGTCCGACCATCGACTACCTGTACCTGTAGCTATAGCCGTCATGCACGCTGCGCGTATGCCTGTTCCGTATATATAGGGATGTGGATATCATGCACTTACACGCGGCCGGGCGAACCGTTCCACAGACCCCCGTTTTCACAAACATTTGTAGTTCCGAAGCCCGTTCCGAGGACCCTCCTTTTTTAATAGACCCGCTCCAAAGCCCCCGGCCGTTTTTGGTTTCGCCCGCGGCACATACCTTCCACTTTTGTGGTCGAGTACCCCCCCCCCCCCGTGAAGGTAATGGCCTAATGCAAGATAAGACAGTCTGGGCATCGTATCATGTTAATAGCTCTATGATCGTATCATGCAAACAGCGCAAGGGCATCATGCGATCAACACAAGGGCATCGTACAATATTTCTACGACCTATACCTCTGTCTGAATGGCTTTGTCTTAAACCCTCTACGAGTATACGATGCCAAATCATGTGATGGCCGTAAATAATATAAATACAAAACTCACAGCCCTTTAAACCAATGTTAAAGCAGCTTTAAACTGTTAAAAATCGTATACAAATCGATCGTACGATGATCGTAGCAAATGTAACGAGGCATATTAATGTTTCGAAGTCACTACTGCATGTGAAATCCATGGCTCAAACAATTTAAATCTGTGACAAGCAATCATGTCAAGACGAAAATACTTTACATATTGTTTAATTATATTCATCTTATTACATTTATTTATTTATAACTCTTTTCTCATTTTTGATGGTGAAAAGTGTATCTTTGTCTGAGATTTATTAATATTTAAGTTCCACATTGTGGTCACAGTTTGTGACTCTTTAATTGATGATTGTGTCACATCTGGCTACCCATCAACAACAACTTTAAACGACAAATTAAGCCACAGTTCGGGATATAGGGCTATTATATAGACAAATAACCGAGATTACAAAAAAATCGATTATTTTCCCGACCTTATACTGTAGTGATTCATTAGCCAATTACTGAAAAACTATATTTACATGCCCATAATGATGATAAGGCAGTTTTAATTACGAAATGTGATTTTTAACCGAAATCTTAAACTCCAGCTATACCATCAAATGCCCTTATTCCAAGAAACATCTAAAACATCATGGGTCAGGGTAATAATAATCTTCGTATTTGTTTATCTATAAATCCAAATATAGCTGGTCCATATCATTCGAATCAAAACTGACCTTTAAATGAGAATAAAAACATCTCAAACTGTCCTAATTTACCGACTTTCATCTTCATCTCTGTGATTTAAAAAAAAATGCGAGAGGTATTAACCGGAGTAAGACCTACGGCTGGAAAAACCAATCAATTAAACGCGCTTAATTTATCCAGAAGACGGAATGCAATTTGAACAGAGATCCATTAAAGAAAAGAAATGCATCGAAGCTCCGAAGCCGGCCCTGCAAAACGTTATTTCATCACCTTTTTCACGGATCTGTAACTTTTGGATATCTATTCACTAAATTTATAAGATAAGTGCTTGAATGCCCATTTTTTTAATTTAAAACAAGCATCGCCGAGAGAGGGCGCTATATATCCAAGATTTGAATATTTGAAAATTTCTCAGAGAAGTGCAGTTGGAAAAATATCTAACGGTCTCTACGCTTCAGTAAGACTGTCATATTAGATGATATTCGATTATCAATCACATTATTGACCCTTTACCAAAGCTATACACAGGCTTTAAAGAAAAAAGCACCGAGGCCCAATCACTGACCTATTCCCCCACACATCATTACTAACTTCTTCCAGGTGCAGTTATCGACTACCTTACCCCCCCCCAAAAAAAGGAAATAAACTAAGGGGAGACCACTGAGAGGGGAGATAAATGGGGGAGACAGGGTGGCCCTCATCCTGTATATTTACCCCGTGTCCCTCTATTTGTATGAGTGCTGCGCCGGACCGAGAATAAAAAAAACTTTTTTCGTGGTAGGACTTCTGTTGTTTCATTAAGAAAAATATGCCCATATATGAACATAATTATGATGTACATTAAGTTACTTGATAAAATGTATTTGCTTTCCGACTTGTCTTTGCTTTGTTTCTACTATATGTGGCCTACATAGTCTTGTTGATGTAGTACTTGCTTTGTTTTTCATTTCATTGTTCTTCTTTGATAATTTTTAAATGTATTTTAAATAATGATCATATAATCATAGCAAAAGCCATGGGAGAGGAATTCCAACATTTTATATAGTAGAAACATGATAAAAATAAATCGAAATGTCGCCTATATAGCATCAATAATTCTCATTACATTTTATTATTTGTGTACCTTATCTTGAAAAATTATATATTTCAACAGGCGAGCGAAGCGAGTCCCCGCCAACAAATTTGCAACGATGGCCTATTTTGCTCTCTAGAGAATATACTCGGACGCTTCGCTGTCATGAAAAATGATATTGCTGGAGTAAAGTGATGGTTGAATGAAACTATTTGAAAGTGGATTTCATGAGTGAGTGAAAAAAATAAACCAGTAAGATTTTTATATGAATACGATATTTGAATGATCCATCAGTATACTTGAATTAGAGTATTAACCAGAGATTTCCATGGTCCCTCAGTAGTTCATCAGTACATATTAATTCGAAACAGTTTAAACAACTGCAAGATGATTTCAGAATGTTCAATGGCAATTGATCGTCTAATGATTTGCTAATCAATTAATTAATCAAAAAATCAATAAATTATCTTTTACAAGTCATTTATCTATTTTTTGTCATTACTATTATTGTTATTTGTTTATTATTGTTATTATTATTATTTTTTTTTTGGGGGGGTGTTTTAACATTTAACTTTTATCATTGTTTTTGAATAATCGTAATCAAATTACTTATCAATTGGTTCATTATCATTATCATCATTTTCTCTCCTTTTTTGAGGGGGGGGGGTAAGAGGTTGGGCTTCAGCCCCCGACCGACCGTAAAAAGGCGCCTGACTCCTTTTTTTGTAAAAGAAGAAAAGAGTGACACCGTTCGCTCAATATTTCACAAGTATTGTATGATAATTCATTCAAGATTGTTGGAGAAGAATCGGCTAAAATGTCAGTAATTTGGGGAGATAAAAAATGCATTACCATGATGATTCTCTATGGTTTATTTTGACAATACATAATCGTAACTTTGATTTGTCCTGTCTTGTCATAATACGTATGACGTCAGAGTGCGAGACAGGAAAATGGAACTATTGAATGAGGGGATTTATACTGACCGAAAGCTCTATCTGAAAATAGGTCGTAGCGTTTTCCCTGCACTTATGAGTGGACCTTTTAAACATCTATTACTAAAAAAAATGAAATGCAAGGACAATGAAGAGAATTTGGAGATTGATTTAAAGGTTACTACACCAATGTAGACAATAATTCACGTATTGAATTGATCTCGGAGATTACTATTCTATTATCTAATATAATATCCAATAGATTGCCGATGGTATGCAAGCATGATGAAAGATTGAGACTTTGTCAGTTACCACTGAGTTTGGGACACTCAAATGCACTTAAAGGGGTGTTCCGGGCTGAAAATTTTTATATTCTAATACATAGAGTAGAATTCTGAGCAAAATACAGAAAATTTCATCAAATTCGGATAACAAATAATAAAGTTATCGAACATGTTGAAGTTTAAAGTTTGGCAATATTTTGTGGAAACAGTCGTCACATCTTCACTTTCCGTTTTCTTATGTTATTACATAAAATCATATTTTTTTCATTATTTTATACTTGTGTGAATAAAAATGTCTCCCTTATAATGAAATAAGTTGCAGCAATAAATATCTAATGCACTGAATCAGTTCTCAATCCAATTATTATAGTTCTTGATGAAAAAAATTGAATAAACCTAATTTCATCTAATAAAATACAAAAGAACAAGTGGGGATGTGACATCATCAGCCCACCTAATGAATATTCATGACGACTCTTTTCACAACATATTGTTAAACTTTAAAATTCAATAACTTTATTTGTTATCCGATCTTGATGAAATTCTCGGCATTTTGCTCAGTAAATTCTACTCTATTTATTGAGCTATAAATACTTCCAGCCCGGACCATCCCTTTAAACAACAAGTGGAACGCCTCTGGCAGTCTCACCTGCATCACGCGATTTAATATAGCAGCAGTGCTGACTTTGAAAACTACTATAAAATAATTATTCACAAAAAACACCATTCATATAATGATAAAATACTACGCTCATTTAAAATTGACCTTGTTCATGTGACCTAAAACTTGTCAGTGATACTTGATTACCCCTATATATATATACACTATATCTATAAACTTTGAAAATTATGACAGCAATCTAATAATTACCTCTAAAATGGCCAAAGTTCAATGACCTTAAATGATCTTTGACTTTGTTCATGTGACCTGAAACTCGCATGAGATGTTCAGTGATACTTGATGACTCTTATTTCCAAGTTTTATGAACTAAACCAATATACTTAGAGTTATAATGGTAATTCAACAAATACCCCCAAAATGGCCAAAGTCCATTTACCTTTGACCTTGGTCATGTGATCTGAAACTCGCACGGGATGTTCTGTGATACTTATTCTTATGTCCAAGTTTTATGAATTAGACCAATAAACTTTCAAAGTTATGATGGTAATTCAACAGATACCCCCAATTTGGCCAAAGTTTATTCACCCTAAATGACCTTTGACCTTGGTCATATGACGTGAAAATGAGGCAGGCTGTTCAATCATACTTGATCAACCTTATGTCCAAGTTTAATGAACTAGGTCCATATATTTTCTAAGTTATGATGACATTTCAAACTTAGGTTAAGATGTGGTGATGACGCCGCAGCCGCCGTCGGAAAAGCGGCGCCTATAGTTTCACTCTGCTATGCAGGTGAGACAAAAATCAAAAGGACAAATTGTCATACCTGGAAATGATATCGTACGAAAGCTGTCTATACCATGATTACCACTAATGATTGAAAATTTACTTCATGTATAGATGCAAACATGAAACAAAACACACCACATCTATTTTATTTGATAAAAACAAAATTAAGAAATATAATTTAGAAAGAAGAAAAATCATTTTATACGATTGCGTTTTAATAACTATTTTTGTCAATCTTGTAAGAACACTCATATTCAACATGCACTTTTCTTTTAAAAACCAAAATACGCCGAAGGTCGTTACATTAATTGAAATATTGCGGCACTTTTATGGTTTTGTACAGTGGCGTAACTACGGGGAGCACGTGTCCCCCCCCCCATCGGCTGGCCAAAAAATAAGAATAATTATCGAAGGAAAAGGAGAAAGAGAGGGAGGAAGAAAGAGAAATGTAGTACGGAAGGAGAAGACAATACATAATATTATGCTATATTTATTATATCATATCATATTTCATAAAAATATCTTTTCATTAATGCTATAAATCATAACTTGCTTAGGGCCTATGCGTTCATCACACCTGGTGCTCGCATTGTCCGAGATAAATATTTTTCGTCACATTTTCAATTAAATATACACCAATCATATTTCCTCGCACTTCGAGCTTTTATTAGTTTATGTACATGCTTCCTTTTCGGGACTACTTTAAAGTAACTGCCCCTTTCGAGGTTTGAATATAAAACATTTCCAGTCCGTGCTTACGTTCGCATTTGTATAGGCGAGATCAATCCTTTTAAAAAATCCTTAAATTTCTTTTTCTGGTCTGAATAAAAACTGTCAGTTCACACTTCGCGCTCGCATCATTTTGGTTAGTGAAACGCGTTAGTTAAACGCGTATGAATTCTGGTTAGTGAAACGCGTATGAATTCCTACAATCAAGACTTAGAATGCCCCCCTTCAGGTCGCAATATTTGATTGGTGAGATACGTATCATAAACTACCAAAAGTGCTTCATGCGTTTAGATGTCATTCTAAAAAATAGAAAATAGAAAAAATAAAAATCAACACGCACTTAGCGCTCGCATTACTGAATATGGTAAGATCTGCATGCTCTTCATGAATTCCTAAAAGAAGCCTTTAAAATGGCCCTGTTTGGGGTAAAAATATATTTTAAAAAGTCAGCTAGCGCTTCCCGCTTGCATTATTTGGTTACACGTATTATGATTACAAAAATTTGTTTATAATGTCCCTTTTTAAGTCTAAATATTAATAAAAAAATTAGCTCCCGCTTCGCGCTCGCATTGTTTAGTGAGACAGGTTCGTATCAAGAAGACAAAAATTCTCTTATAATGTCCCTTCTTTTATAGGTCTAAAGATAAAAAAAGTTCAGCTCGCGTTTTTGCGATCGCGTTATCAGTGAGATAAATATCCTTTTAACGGCAGTCTTTAAAATGTCTCTATTATGTCAGTATATCTGCCTATTGAGCGCGCTTCGCGCGCCCACTAAGTGACTAATGTTTGGTGTCCTCCCCAATATCGTGATCCACGGTACGCCACTGGTTTTTGTAGTATATACATTCTTCTTTTTCTTGTTGGTAACTGTATTTCATGTTCTTTCATTCCAACAAATAAAATATAAGATATTTCAGAGATAAACTAAATTCGAGTTTTAATTAAGAAGCTAGGTATTTTTCTGATCAAGATCTTGATCCCCTAATGATAATAATAATTAACATTTATATAGCGCTAAATACAACAGTTTCTAAGCGCATTGGAAAGAGAAAAAAGAAGTAGCAAAATACAGTGAGAGAGAACAGGAAATGGAATTAAGAGGACTGCTTAATGAGGTAAGATTTGCGGAGTGTTTTAAAAGATTCGACAGTGGATGCATTACGGATGGAGATGGGGAGATTGTTCCAGAGTTTAGGGGCAATAGCAGAAAAAGCACGATCTCCATAACGGGTAAAAGTGCGGGGTCCTAGAGCTAGTCGAACGTGAGCAGTAGAAGAAGATCGGAGACGTTGAGTTGCAGAGGATGAGGGACAGATAGAGATAAGATTTTGAAGGTAGGATGGGGCGAGACCATGGATGATTTTATAGACAAAGAAAAGGAGCTTGAAAATAAATCTACTATGAACCCGAAAAAAAAGGTTATAATTTTCCAGATTCAAGATTAAAAAAAAATTGCTCTGTAAAACATACATAAATTCAGCCACACAATGAATGTGAAGTATGAAAAAAGGAAGATATATGATGTACAGGGGCTGCGGAACCGTGGGAAGGGGGTGATGTCAGCTCTCCCACTTTTTTTTCAAACCGTGTTATACAGAAACGTAAACAAATGACCCCCTTTCAAAATCATTCCGCGGCCCCTATACTTTTGTCTTTTAAAACAACTTGTGAAATGGATTGATTTCCTCTTCTCATATAATCACGTGCAAGAAATGTTGCTTTTTATACGATGCTTGTCATTTTCTCCTCTATCCACTTCCATCTCCTTGCCATTCATATTTATTCATTCAGATAGTACCCGTCTTTTTGCGCTCCTCCTCTCTATTCTTCTTCCTACTATTCATTCATTATTTTCTACATTCTCTTCTTCTCTCTATCTACTTCTCGTGTATTCTGTTTATTCATCTTATAAACTGAGTTTACATGGTATAATTTTATTCCCGATCGTCTCTAGATCAGGTATCTCATCTCTGCTGCGCCACTTTGACAATACCCTCGAGATTTCAGGAACGATAAAACTTCTATGCACGCCTTACCAATTTTATCAAGGTAGATAATGCTTCGCTAAACAAATACTTTCCATTCAAATGAATTTGGTCATAAGGGAAACTTACAAGCAATAGTGCTAATACAATAACATTATCCTACTACAACAGATCTTTGTCGATAGATATTGATCTGAATCAATCATGTGACATCAAGTAATGTGCTTTAACCATGAAAGCATACAATTATATCAAGTCATCATAGTAATTAACAACGGCCAATCCCACTCAAGTACAATCCAATTTGATCTAAAGGAGAAAAAACTCTAAATACTCTAATGAAAATTCAAAGAAATATGAAATTGGAAGTAAAATGGGAAAGCTTTGGTAAGTGTAAATTCTGCAGTTTCACAAACTAAAGGCATAACCCTGTTATAAGTCAATGTAACGCTCTCATTACCCTTTTCACCTCCAACTACATCAATTTTAGTAAAGCAAAACAATACAACAGAATTTATCCAATATACAAAATGCATTGTTGAAAGACCTTTACTACGGACGGTTTAATAGGAAAGCACTGAATCAATGATTTCACAATTAATGAAATGATCAAAGATATAATGATTTCAGTTACGGCAATATAATAAACATTTAGATAGTGGTCTTATACATATTTACTGAAAAATGTTTGAAAAAAATCACATAAATAACTTAATTTACATCAAATTAAACATACATGTAGTTATCTCATAAAAGTCAAGCTGAAACAATCAGCTGTATAAGATCTCTCTTTGAAATTTGCGAAGTTGTATTTTATTTCTAACCATAAATTAGAGATACAAAATTAATAGACCAAATAATAAATCCTATACATAAGTGAAACCAACATGTAATAGACAAAGAAAACCTAATCCCTTTACCCATGCACACATAGAAAACAACACACTTTGCGAATGCTCTCTATACCTGGAGCAAATAATACTCCCAATATCTATACATCATGTATACCCATTTTAACATTCTGGATTGAATCTTGACACATAAAAAATGCTTGCAGCTTAATTCATGATGAAGCATAATTACCTGCTTGGTATTAGTTTCTGAATGAAACATCTATCACTCCTTTGGATGTGATACCGACCTTTAATTTGTTTGAATCACAAGTGTGTCAAAAAATACACACACTGCATGCTCTCTCTTTCTCTGTGAATGTCTTTGGAAGCTAAGCCGTTTTTTTTCTTTCTTAATTTTTTGTTGATTACAAATGCATCAGAACAAATAATCATAGAAGTTTTCTGTAATATGGGAATGTGCACAGTAACTGTGAACCCAATATAACAAGTACATGTACATGGTGTGATCAAGCAATAATTTCCAATATAAAGAATGCTTTCTGATAAATATTCAAATGATGAAATACAATACCTAGTCAAATGAGTCAACAATGTAAATTCTGAAATACATATGTCTTTAAATCTAAGATAAATCATACATTGCAAATAAAGAGCATGGTATTAATAAAGATCATCATTCAAGGACAAGTCCACCCCACAAAAACTTGATTTGAATAAAAAGAGAAAAATTCAACAATCATAACACTGAAAATTTCATCAAAATCAGATGTAAAGTCAGAAAGTTATGACATTTTAAAGTTTCACTTCATTTCACAAAACAGTTATATATGCACATCTCGGTCGGTATGCAAATGAGGGAACTGATGACATCTCTCACTCACTATTTCTTTGTATTTTATTACATGAAATATTTTGATTTTCTCGTCATTGTCATCTGAAATGAAGATTCATTCCTCCCTGAACACGTGGAATTCCATAATTTTAACATTTTGTGCTTCAGGCAAGGAGGTCCTAATCATCAAATTTGTAAAAACTGAAATATTGTATAATTCAAACGATAAAAACCAAAAGAAATAGTGAGTGAGTGACATCATTGACTCTCTCATTTTGATGTAACTGGCTCGTTCATATAACTATTTTGTTAAAAATAAGCAAAACTTTGAAATGTCATAACTTACTTATTTTATCCGATTTTGATGATATTTTCAGCATTGTGCTTGTCTGATTTTTCTCTATTGATTCAAATCAACATTTTTATGAGTTGGACTTGACCTTTAATATTCAATGCCTCTTATACCCTTTTCATAAACCTATTCTCCAATTAGCCACCTAAGAGTAATGCGGATAATTCAATAAAAATCGCGTTCACAAACTCCGAAAAAAATATGCCGCATTATTTTTACGAGTGCCTGTCCTGAAAAAGGCGGATAATCGTCATGACAAATGGACATGCCCCCTCCGATGCGGTTGTGTTGGAAAAGGGTGACCTTGTGACCGCACCATGGCAATTATCCGCATTATTTGGAAATGCGTTCATAAACTAAAAAATCTTGTCCCGATGCTGCTATCATGCGGATAATAGCAGCATCATAATAATGCGGATAACTCTGGTCCTCCTCCAATTTTACGACCAAATTATGCTGCTATTAGCCGCATAATTGGGTTTATGAAAGGGTTATAAGAGCAGGAGGGCCCCAAAAACTAAACTTAGAAATATCATATGAAGCTGCCACTGGAATAGGTTTTAGATGCGCATTCAATGCATACATTCTTGTTAATTACTTTGTCACATTTGACAGATTATACAATCACCTCCAATCTCCCTAAATGGTACCGACGAGTTAACTAATCATACACTATCCAAATTAATATTAATAATAATAATAGTAATGATGAAAAAGATGATGATGATAATAATGAATGAATATTATTATTGTTATCATTTTAATAATCATTGCTATTATTATCATATTTTCATAATTTATATTATGAAACAATCATATGGTTATTTTGCGTTTTTGTACAAGGTTTGGGAAAAAAAGTGTGGGGATGGGGGCTCTTCAGCTTCCACAGCCCCTGTAAAGCACTTCAATAAATAACTCCTTCAATTACCCATTTGCCTCACTTTTTAATAGATAGAGTATGTCAATAAAGCTTCAACACCTTTCCAAAGATGCTAGTGCCAAGTAGGAACCTTGTGATCTATAATCTGGAGATAATATCCACTAGACCAGAGGTTCTCAAAGTATGCAGTATGTCCCATGAAAATGCTCTTTTTCTCTTTTTAATCACTATTATGTTACAATATCAAATATGCCCCAATATGATTACATAGTGTGCCCATGCAACCATACTAAAATAAATGACAGTCAAATCAACTGGACTTTTAAACAAATTTCAGCAAATTTTGAGTAATTTTTGTCTGTTTTATCTTATTATGAAAAATCATTACAAAGATGGCATCCCATGGGCTTGTGCTGTGTCTGCCAAGTGCCCCAAAATGGCATGTACCAGTGCTGCATGAAAGCAGTAGTTACATATCAAACGGTCAACCCAAAATTTGCGCGAGACTTGAAAGTAAAGTCAGTGAGCGGCGAGGTCAAAAAATTTTGCACAGCAGATATATCGCAAAAATAGGGGGGGGGCCATTTTGGCCCCCCCCGGGAGAATTAGGGTTAAAAAGTACATATTTGTTTTTAATCACTGGTATTGATTTGATTGCACTGTATCTTAACCCTAAAAAGACTGGGGGGGGGGCTGATTCAGCCCCCCCCTCAACATTTTCCGCGATAAATCCGCTGCGCAAAATTTTTTGACCACGTCACTCACTGACTTTTACTTTCAAGTCTCGCCCAACTTTTGAGACCAAAATTGTGACCCCCGGGTACGCGGTTCCAAAATTACGCAACATTTCGTAAGTGCATGCAGACCCAAAATTACTCAAAAACGTGAATTTGTGTACAAATCCAATGCAAATAGTGTCCTTAGCCAAAATTCATAAATGTATCATTATTTTTCCTTTTACAGCTCAAAATCAATTAATTTTATCTTGTTTATGGTCAAAATAAAGTCCCCGACAATTTCCATTGAAAAAACAATATAAAACAAAAAGTCGAAAAACAAAGAAATACATAAGAAATTTAGAAAACAATAGAATACATAAGAAAATAAATTTGATTTTGAAATTTTTTTTAAATCAATTTGATCAGATGCCTATCTAGAGTATGTGAAACAAAAATTACCATTTCAGGGGCATTATTTTATTAATTAGAGCAAACTTATGATTTTATGCATAAATTAGCATAATTAATGAGACATGAGATTTTTTGCCGAATGTGATGTTATAGTTTTGTAGATAATGCCATGGGAAACGCGTGTGCCAATTTTCGTCGCGATCGCGTGATCAACAGCCGAGATCATAAGGGGGGGCTGAATCAGCCCCCCCCCAATCTTTTTAGGCGTCGAAATAGCCCAGTCTATTTAGGGTTAAAATTTTGTCCCGATTTGACAGTGTTTCATATAAAACTGCTGAAAAATTGTTGGATTAAATTCCTACCAAAAAATAAGGGTGAGATTACACCAGAGAGAATGTAAACCCCCTGGACCCCTGCAAGGGAATTCACACTCTGCACTTATTGGGTTTCTTTGTAAGTCTCCTGTTCATTCTGGCTTTTAAAGGTATATCATTGGAGTCCTATTTTGCCCTTCAAGGAAAAGATTTGAGAACCCCATCACTAGACCATGACACCTTTAGATAACCTTGTTATTACACTGAGATCCCCATTCATATTTCTATACAAAAATATCATATAAAAAAATCTGTAGATTGTAAGCAATATGAACAAAATACCTTTTTATCATCACTTTACAACACTTATCACAACAGTGTTATATGTGTTGTCACAATTTGCATATTTCATTACTAGTTTGCATAAACATGGTACACATATTGGAATGAAGATGCTCTACAACACATAGCATTTCATGTATATAGAATCTATATCATTATCCTGCTAGCTGCTTACACAGAACTGAACTGATTGTATTTTTTTATTTTACTCTGTGAATCTGTCATAAGACACAACACTGCAAGTAATATTTTTCTGAGATTTTTTTTCTTAGAGCTCTGAATAATTCAAGTGGACAGGTTTTCACTTTCCATAATATAAATTTTCAAATACTGATATCAGTTATGTCATAACAAGGAATAAGGCAAGACATAATACTAAAAAGGGGATTTTGTACTCTCTTTAATTCTGTTTTTTTTTCAAAAGATAGCCAAATTGCATACATGTCAAGTTCTAATTGCTATTATAATAATAATAATAATAATAATAGGCATTTATATAGCGACATCTATATAGAAATATTCCATTCCGAGGCGCATTGTTATCATTATTATCATTATTATCCCTATGATATAACAAGTCTTTTACTTGTGATAAAAACAATATGGAATAGACATAGTACAAATACTGATCTTATATAATGCTTACAAATTCAGGCAAATCCATTTCTTACAAGGATATTGCTTGAATTAGCTTGTGTCTATGATAGACCTGGCTGGGCCTTTCCTTTGTCAATATTGTTTGAAATGTAAATATGAATACACATTGAAAGAAAACAATAGTAATAGCTGGATTTAAAAAGCACTTTTTGCCTGAGTATACAAAGCACTGCTATTTTAACACCAGCTTTAGCTCGAGCTACCTTCACTGGCACCCAGTGCATTCAAGGAATTAATCCTGCCGGGTACCCATTCACTCACCTGGGTCAAATGCAGCAGTGTGGATAAATTTCTTGCAGAAGGAAAACGCCATGGCAAGGATTCAAACCCATAACCATCTGAAGGGCGAGAGTGGGAACCACTAGGCCATGATGCACCAAGTTGTGTAGCATTTAGCAGGAAGAGCAAAACTGTTTACCCTTTTCCATTTATCTGTTATCATTATAATCAACTTGGGGAGGATTATCCAAGATCAGTAAGCTACCAGATGACCTTTCATCTTGATGATGAATCAATTCTTGTTCTACAAGATCCTTTGTAGGTTTCTCTCTCTGTAAGGCTCACTTTCATGACAAGCAGATGATAGCTTCAAGTTTACCCTGTACACCATGTCTTTTGGTATGAGATGACAGTCCAAAATCAATCTCCCAAAGAGGTCCAACAAAGAATCTGGACAGATTAGCATCTTGTACAGGTATCCCTCTAAACAAGAATAATCTCCAAAGCACACAAAATGATAGGTTTTCTTCCAGAAAAGTCTCAAGCTACTAAATGACCAGTTGGAGGTAATCTTCTCATGACGCTGTCTGCCCTTGTCTCAATGTATCTAGAAACAAATGATATCAAAATACTCAATGGCAAAAGTCTTCCGAACAAAACATTACTCATGACTATTTCTTGTTCAAATGCATACCAAAATGTCGAAAAGGAATATAAGAATTCAAAGCAATTTGTATAAGTCCTAAAACCAAAATACTAAATGTCTACTTTAATTCAATCAATAAATTGATTATGTATACAGTCAACCTTACATGCCATCAAATTTTTTCTACCAAATTATATACAACGTGGTTCAAGTCTCGCCTGATTTTGCGATCAACAAACTATGCAATATTAAATTGTTATATTATAGCAGTATTAGCAGTTTTGATATTTAGGTGTAATGTACATTATAAGGCTAGGCAGAATACATGTAGTGCAAAGTAGTTACAAGGCTTACCTTCCACTGGTATGAGGTCTTGGAGGAAGAATGATACTACCAAAAGAATGTGCTTTACTGCTGGCAAGGGATGACACTGATACTGATTGGGCGATACCATTACGATCATCAAGCCCTGGTAAAGCTAAAACTTCTTTCTTTGATTGAGAGTATGGGCCACCTATCTCTCCTCCCCAAGCAGACCTTGGTCCATGTTTACCTCTGCTTGCACTGATGAAAGTAATAATAGGTGTAGTATGAGTTCATCAAGTCCATCAAAGCAATACATTAAACAAATAGGGAAGTGCCAGACTGAAAATTTCATCTAGACTGAGTGTAAAAGAGAGAAAGTTATGGAATAGCCCGAGAAAACACAGCCTAACAGATTAACAAGTGATATTTGTCACTCAGCTTATTACACAAACTGATGAAGATATAAACATTCATCAAGTTAAGATAAATGCTTACCTGAATCTGAAATCTCTGGGTAGGTAATGGCCCATGTTGTGCTCTTTAAGAGTTCTAGAGAGTTGCTTTTGAAAATCCTTCCTTGCATTGCCATAACCATTGAAGATATGGTCACAGAAGAGCAGCTTACCTCCACCATAGATCTACAAGAAAAATAAGAAGCTTTAACCTTCAAATAGAATCAAGAGAAACAAACTAAAAATAAAGTGAATTTAATAAAAATTGTGGCTTTATTCGCAAGATGGGAGCCTGGGACAGATTAGAAACAAGATCATAAGAGAGCAAAAATATCACAATTTGACCATCTCTCAATATCTCCTGGTATATATATTACATAGAAACAGTCTCCTCTAGCATCATACAAAAATCAACTTGACAATGATGTCTTTAGATGATGCACTTGATTGGGAGCAGTTCTATGAAGTATGTACATCTGATCCCCCTACAGAATATGCAGGACCTTCCTGAAATGATTCAACTCTGCTTTGTGCTTCATATGAAGAGGTGTAATGCTCTCAAATAATCACTGCTTGAGTAATTCATACAGAGAATAAAAGATAAAGATAATTAGAACAGATGTAAAACAATACTGATTATGTTACGGAATTGCCCTTAAAATCCTTTAATACTAGATACACCTGTGATGTCATAATAGACAGCAGGAGTGATCCTTTATCTGTGCGATCCCTGAACATTCTGAGAGACTCAAACATTCTTTCCACCACAAATTTATACTGCCAACTCATTATATAAAACAAATAATGCACATATCTAAATTTGTGATGTTAATGGAGATGCAGGCATCTCAGATATTCGCAATAACATGCAAAAGCACTTGGGGCAAGCACCTCAGGCTTTTGCATATATTGCAAATAGCCTAGAATGTCTATTCAAAACTCACCATGAACATGCCTGGTACTGCATTGTGTCTTCTATAAAGCTCTGGTTGTTTGTTTGTGGTTCCATGTACAGCTGCAATAGTGTCGTATATCAAGAGTCTATACCTGTCTCCTCCACACTACACAGACATATGCAACAAAAATCAACAACATTTTTTTTTTAATTGGGATCAGTGGTACTCAGCAAAAGTTTACAAAACTGACTTTTTTCACTAATCTCACCATTTCAATAATTTCACAAAAGTTCTGTGCATACTAAACTGTTATTACAAAGCTTTAAATCTTAATGAGCAAATAATTTTATAAGTAAAATATTAATGGTCTAATCTATTGGCTGTTTCAAAATGTCAATTTCCCTTTGAAATAATCTATACATAACCTATAGAATATAGATAATCTTTGTTATGACTCAACATAGCATCTACTTTTTAATAAACTGTAGTAAGGTAGCACAATACAAAGCTCGGTGACTTGCTCATTGACAATTGGCCATTTAATTCTTGATATCTAATTCGTGATTTTATTGTTTGTGTAAATATGTTTTGTGTTGATTACTTGTATTTTTAAAAACAATTTTATGTTCATATTTCTATTTACCTTCTGCACATGAATTTGCAATTTTGATATCGGTTTTATGATGTCTACCTTATACATATATCAATTTTAAATGTTTTTTTTATTTGTTGGACAAGGAAGACCAGCATGACTATGCCAGATGAGCTGAATGTGGGCAATCCATGTACATATGCTATTCAATATGGAAATAAGTAAATACTACTAGTACTACTACTACTACTACTAGTACTACTACTACTACTACTAGTACTACTACTACTACTACTACTACTACTACTACTACAATAACTACTACTACTGCTACTACTACTACTACTACTGCTACTACTACTACTACTACTACAATAACTACTACTAAGTCTCTTAAGAGAAAACAGATGTTTGAAAGCAGGGGATATGTGTTAAGGAATTCTTACCTGATAGCACGGTTTAGTCCTGTTTCTATTCATGGTTTCATAGAGTCTGACCAACATATCACCACATGGCATAGCTCCAGGAAACATAGATGAAACCACACATAACACAACAAGCTGTTCACGGGGTACCTGAGCTGTTAAGAACTTATCAAGCTCTACATCTGTGATGACAGGGATACGGTGACGACTACACTTACATGTTGCTACATTGTCTCCTAACATCTCGGCTCGTAATGCACTGATAATAATTTCTAGGGGTCATGGAAATCAACATAACATTCCACTCTTCAAGAGTATTGGGCAAATGAAAAAAAAAGAGAAAAAAACTAAGAGGAAAGAAAAAATATCTGAACAACACAGTACTTATGTATTAACCACATTGAAATAAATGTATACATGATATAATATGATGCTGAATAAAAAATATACAAAAAAGTCCAGATACTAACTCAAAATAAATTAAAGGAAATAGAAAAATATCCAGAAGAACTCAATAAATCAGCTAGAGATTGACTGGCGTTTGATAAGGTGACCTTTGAACCATACTTCTCTTTCTCAGTATTTTAATGCACCAATGTAACAATGTCTAACATTATTTGGCAAAGGATCACAACTATTTTCTATAGTGTAAATATCTAAACTGATGATAGAAAAGTAATTACCAGTCTAAATACATAATTTACAGAACAAGGATACACTGGACAGCCTTTTAGTGGAGCTGATCTTCTTGCTTTGTCTCCACTTGCTTCAGTTTCTATTATAGATGTCTTCCCTGACATCATTCGCTGTGGACTGCTCAGTCTTGTAGTTCTGAGGGGGAAAATGTTAGATTGTAAAGGATATATTGACATATAGTACAAATTAAGCCTTAAAGAACATGTCTAATTATATTCACATGCTGCATGACCTATACCAGTAATTGTAACGTTAAGTATATGGAAATCCCAAAGCAAAAAAAATACATTAAAAAAAATATTTTAAAAAATACGATCAGTTTTAAACACTGATTCTTAAAGCCCTAGTGATCACAAAAATCTGTTTGACCTGGGCAAAATTCAACCTAGATGATATATCTTTAGCATAATTTGGTCTGGAAACATTCTTTAATTTATAAAATATACTGCAGAAGCTACAGTACATCAAGATCAAATCAATCAAATGAGTTCATAATAAAGTAAAATAGCAATGAAAATTGTAAAATGTGAACAAAATGTAAAAAAGATTATGCAATGAATAGGGTGTGAGTGAGTAGCAAATAGTCAACTGGCCTATCTAGGCTACTCCCTGATTAACATTCATCTTTTAAGCAACTTTTCTAGATTGCAAGAAAAATGAAGATTTCAATATCAACCAATTAAGCAAATTGGTAAATAATATAAATCAACAAACAAAAAAAGTAACAACAAAACACATATAAAAACACAAGTTATATAAATATAACAGGTAAGCTTATTCATTGAAAACATGGGGAAGTATACTTATTTAAAAGGTATGACTGACATTTTATGTTAAATAAATTTAGAGAAGGTCATTATTTTATTTCAGGGAGGCAAATAATTCCTTACGAGTAGTCCAATGTTTAGAGGACATTATTCTATTTCAGGGAGGCAAATAATTCCTTACGAGTAGTCCAATGTCACTTACGACTGTTCTCAAGAAAAACAGTAAAAAGAAATAATAATTTGTCAGATTTTCTTGTATTATACTTGTTTATGCTTTTTTTTATGTGTCAGGCAACTTATTCATGTAGTATGAAAACATAAAATATATTGCTTGAAATTCAATGGAAATTCAACTTCACATAACAGCTTTATCTTCATTACAGAAAACTGATCTTATCATTAATGGATTGTTGAGGACCTCCATGAATGATGACTTCTACAAAGGTCAGTGTGCGCAGTAGATATCAACATAATTGCTTATGCTATGTTCCAAGCTATAGAAGGGAATGAAATTCCTGCATTTGATACAGAATTCTATGCAAAGGTAGTACGAATACTTGGTTGGCCAACATCTCGCCATAAGAAATTTGTTGTTTTATTTACAGGACATTGGAATAAAAATCAATGGTATATTAAAGAACGATTGTGGGAGATGGTTGAGATCCTTATGTAGATGATCCAGTGATGTTGTATCCCGAACCTTCCCCTGAAGAAGTGATATAACATGGCACTACATGTATTTTGTAATAATGTGTGTGTGATTCTTGATTTTTAATTTTCTCTTACTGAAGCGATTTCAAGTTATATGAATTGTTTTTTTTCTCCAGAATTTGTTGATATGAATTTTGTTAGTATATTAGTGTAAGAATGCAAACTTGGTATTTGATAACTGATTGTCTATATACATGTATATCCATATATTCTGTTGTAAGTCTCATAGTTCAATTACAACTAGTATTAGTAATGATGATATTTTTCTTGTATATACATGTACGTAACTTATTTAGTCAATTGATTATCCAAAATGTTCAGTGGGAACATAAATCAAAGCATTGAAGGGTTGACAAGTGAGATAAGGGTGAAATCCCATGTAGGGAAAATTTGAATGCATGGATGAAAATAAATGCAAACACGCATGAATTTGAATTAATCTTCTTATATGATTTATGTTTCATTTGGATTGACAATTAAGGGCAATATTACATTATGGTCAGGGGCGGATCCAGGATTTTGAAATAGGGGAGGCGCCAGCGGCGAGGGAGCGAAGCGACCGAGCGGGGGGAGGGTGTGGGAGGGGGGATACCCCCCTCCCACGGAAGGACTTTTTCAAAAAATCATGTCCATAAGTCGTATTTTGAGAGCACCTTTAGAAAAAAAATGCACACTTAAATCACTGTAACTCCATGAATAAAAGACACATACTGACTCATTTAGGAGCTGGTTTCCAGTCACACACCGTATAAGCGGTCATTCAAAACATACATTTGGCAAAGGCTCTTCACTTGCTTGCATCGTGTGATTGAAACGTCAAATTTAAATGATACGAAACTGAGACTTGTAATCGAATAATCCATTCTGTTTATTGTCATTTGTGTATTTACATTGTGTGTTTCAAACGAGAATTGTTTAGTCGTATGGCAACATGCATAAAATTTTGTTCTTTTTTCCCCAAAATGCACAGTAAATTGTTACAAACTACAGAAAAAACGACATCATCTTCTGGTAATCAACCTTTTCCCTCGTATTATTTTCAAATCATCTTCAATAATCCAGTCATTCTGCACAACCTCAAAGTAATATAATGCTTCTTAAGGGGATTCTCATCATTTTTATTGTTTACGTTTTCGATTTTGCTGGCAATTTTTTTTAAAGATATATTGTAATCAGCAAACCTATAGATTATCAAACATTAAAAATGGGGTAAGGGGGGGGGGGTTAATGTCACAATTTCTACTTTTTAACAATACACAATGTGTCCTCGGGACGTTTTTCCCCAGCACGAAAGTATTTTTATTCTCCCCCCACCCCCACCCCCCCCCCCGTCACATAAAATCTTCGCTCCTTACGCTGACATATATAGCTGCCTATACACAGCAAACGCGGAGTGGGGTCGACTGGTGATTGAGAATATACAATTTTGCTCCTTGATAATTCGTTGGAATGATTGCTTCGGCGAAACTTAGTTGGGGCGCCCTGGATAATATGCCTCTGAATCTACCAGAAAGTGTAAAAGTTAGTTTACATTAAATACAAATATGTCTGACCTATACATTTCAGTGAAAACGTACATGACCAAGGGGACCAAGGCAGAATGATAATGCTGCGCACGTGGCGCCCGATATAGGGCTTCATCTTTGAGTGAAGAATAATCTCGGGGATAGACATTATCATTCGCATCGTTGACACTTTCTCTCGCGATCTGTTACTTACAATTTACATGTATATTTGCCATAAAGACGGACAAACGCATGTTACAAAAAACACAAAATTTCGGGAAAAAATGATATCCAATCCAACATCTTCACACTGGTCACTGCACTGCAACTCCCGATTACAAGTGGTGCAACTTTCCAACCAATCGACTTGCGCACCCTGGAATTCCGGAATTTACATATTGCAATACAGTATGACAGAGGTGCATTTGTGCGAACACAAAGGCCATGAGCGTAAGTTAAAATATAGTTTTGACTAGATCTAGCCCTTGAAATTGACTACATTGTACCAATCCAGTAAATATAACCATCAAAAAAAAAAAAAAAAAAAATCCGGCGAAAATAGGGGGGGCGCGCGCCCGGGGCGCCCCCCTCTGGATCCGCCACTTATGGTATCAAATTAGATATTACAAAACAGTAACTTATGTATTTCAGTCAAATTTGTATAATGTCAAATGGTTAACATGTAAAGCAAATTATTTTTCCAGTAAGAATGATACTGGACTAGACTATTTTTAAAGTGGCCTGCCATTGACAAATCATGGGGAAATTAAATCAGCACAAAATTGACTGAACCGTGATCATTATTTACTTCAGGTTGTCGCAGTTCTAGTTTCCAACAATCCCAATTCCCAGACTCTTAGCAGGTCTCTTGATTGCTAAACCAAAATAAACATCCTCTGTAAAGTTACATGTTTCAAATTGAAAACATGCAGTTTACATCTGGTCGCTAGTCTACTATCACTCTTCTATATTAGACCTCCAGACATGCCGGCGTCTATTACACAACACCCCAGGCAGGCAGCGGAGTGAAAGACTTGAATCTCTTTTCTGTTCTGAGATTGGTCTTGATTTCTTTAATGTGTAAAGATTACCATACATGCATTGTGCACTCAATGTTAGAGTTAGACATTAATGGATAAGACCATTTACTTGTGAATTATAAAATATAAATTACCAATAAGTTTCTGACCTGAGATGAACTTTAACCTTAATCCAACCGCTTGAAATTTTATTCATGTAATGGCTGATTCTTGTTATTCATTTTATGTAATATTGTTGTAGTATTCAAATGAATTTTCCAAAAAAAATACAATAAACACCAAGTTCGTTGACCTCAAATGACCTATGACCTTGGCAGCGAATCAAATACTTTGGTAAATATCAGTTGTAATATCCAATAATCATCTCAAGAAAATATCTTTTGATTTGAAATAAAAAATCTCTTCATTCTATACAATGAAAATTTCATATTTATTCAAATTTAAGTGATTTTAAATGACCTTTGACTGAAACCAAGTGAGCTTTCAATATTTGGTGAATTTACAATATGGTGCGCCACCTATCGTTTGCTGCGGTCAGGCCAAAATTTGCAATGCATTATGGGAAGAAGTCTACATCTCTTGCACCCATGCATGCAAAATGATGCACTGGACCAATGCAGTTCAGCCGGTTTGCATAAAATTATGCCGTTTATCAGGGTTCAGGAGATGGGAGTGAAATTTGCTGCATATCGATTTTCGAAGTTCTCGCTGAATTCCAGTTCTTTCTCTTTTGCCATATGGTTTTCATTTTTGAAGCATCAGAATCACGTGGCACTGTGCGCTGCCTGCGCCTGATGTTGACCCCAAAGTTAGAAATTGGCCTTTCCGCTGCAACTGATAGCAGATAAGAGTCGAACAGAATTAAGAGTTGTGATTAACAAATCATTTTTAACAGATATCAAATCCTTAAATCTAATTATATATCTTTCAATTTGCTAACTGTTTATTGACCCTTGATGACATTTGACCTTGGCTTAATAATCTCAAATAAAATTAATATATTTGCCAATACTTGATAGTAATTATATGCAAGTTTTATGGAATAAAAAATTATACTTTCAAAATTATTTTGAGTAGTTCTTGAAAAAAAACATGAATACACATGTAGATGTTGATGAGATTAAATACAAACCTGCTGAATGAGGAACCTCCTCTTGAATACCTTGAGTGATAACCTTGGTCAACTCCATCTACTTCTATCCTTACTCTAGACTGTCTTCCTGCCACATCATCCCTCTTAGGCTGTTCTGTATTAAGTGATATAGAGCTGTACGGTCTGGATGCCTGCAGGCGACAAACAGCAGGAGCAGATGGAGCTCTCATAGGGAGCTTAGGACGCGGAAAGAAATCAGAAGCTGCAGACTGTGGACGTTCTGATCCAGATTCTAGCTTGGGCTTGGCAGACTTGATCAGACGGGTTCGGTGTCTGATTGGGGTTATAGCACTTCCTACCCGGGCAGATGAAGGATTGGAAACGTTCAGTATCATACGATAATGATCCATCCATTCATCTAATAAATGTCTGAAATAGGGGGAAAAAACAGGGAATCAAAGGATTACATCAGCTAATTTTCTGAGGCCTGTTACATGAATCTTACCTTTGTTTATCACATTAAACTTATTAAACAGTCATTCAAGGCGTCAATGGAAGTTATCATTGATTTCCCTTTTCTTTCTGTTGATATTTCTCATTTCTAAAGCCACATAAAACCAAAGAGACCAATGAGACTATACATGTGGATAGTGTCAATCAGTTTTCATTTTTCAAAGTCACTCAACCATAAAAGAATCTTTAAGGTAACTGTCAAAGGCTGGCCTTTCTGTAACAACATGATTTATATTTCCTCTGCATTCTTGAACCTAAAAAACATTTATGATGAAAAATGTATAATCACTGACACCCAGAACACTACTTTTCTCTAAAATGAACTTAAGTAAGCATTTGAATATTGTCTAGAACATAAACATGTTAAATATTAAATCAATAAAGGGAAAATCAAATTAAAGGTAAACGCCAGTTTTGGTAACGATCTCAAAATGACTTTTTACAGAATCCAATATAATACCCACCCAAGTGTCTGTTTATATGAATAAAAAATATGTGCCGAGGGATTTTGGAGGAAATTGTGTAATTGCTGAGAAATAAGCAAAATAAGCGCGGATTCGGGCACTTCCGTTGGGTCTTTATTCCAGCAATATAATTTACACCGTCCCACGTGTGCCTGTGTTGGCGATTTTTAGTGATTTTTTTCAGCTTAGATTAAATGTTTTCACAAAGTTCAGTTTATGTAACTGTACCAGATCTAGATTAACGATGATATAATACTACTTAACCTTAGTTTTACAGACTTTCTCACGAAATCAGTGTTTTACTGCAACTACTATAATTTAGCTTTAAGAAATGAAAAATTAAACCTTTTATATTACCATTCCAAATCACCCTAGAATTTAAAACTCATTAGAATTGAAGTTGAAGTTGAGACTTTTTTTATTTTTTATGCAATGCATAAGAACCCTTATTGATGTACAATCATGAAAATAATGTCCTTTCTAAAAGGGACCACAAAATAGCAATAGCTGCTAATTGGGTGACACCCTGTAAATATAACTCTTCAAAAGTAATTGATACATGCTAAATGTATTATCTATAAAAAGGGCTAAATGTATTATCTAAGGACTAAATTCAATATAACTTTGTTTACATTTATAAATGCTTATTTTGAGACACGTTTTAGTTTTAAAAAAATTACTAACCTATAATGTTATCTAAGGGACTCTGTGCTTCAAACATATTTTGTTTCTGCTTAGTTCCTACTATGTATCATTATCAATGTAACAATATATTCTGTCAATTTACTGTTGTTATGCATGGTGAAAAATGAAATAAATAAACTTATTCAATTAGAGCAAATGAGCACAAAAGATTGCATTGATAAAAAAAAAGAAGATTCAAGATTTTTACATGCATATATATATATATATATATATATATAAACCCCTCAAAAAAAGTTCTGCAACCCAAGTTTGAGTGCTAATAAATTTCTTCGTGAGCCATCATCATTTGTAAAAGTTGTACCATTGGAAAGTATGATTATTCCTCTTTACAATCATGTGTCATTTGTAATGCTTGTGTTATCATGAAATACACAGACATGATAAATATGCGGCAATGTCAAAAATGAAATGTTGCAAAATTCGTTGCCATTTCATGTTTGAGTTCTGCAACTCAAACTGCAAGTTTGAGTGCCAATAAATTTCTTAATGTGCCATCATCATGTGTAAAAGTGATATCTTTAGAAAGCATGATTATTTTCCTTTACAATCATGTGTCATTTGTAATGCTAGTGTTATCATGAAATACACAGACATGATAATACGCAGCAATGTTAGAAATGAAATGTTGCAAAATGCGTCGTTTCCAATTGTTTCGAGGGTGGACCGAGTGCATTCACTGTCACCGGCCGGCCTGCATGGTGGAAATTCTATAGAAATAGAGACTCTTGTTAGAAATCAATGCACTTTGCAACATTCCACTTCTGACTTTTCTCAATGTTCATGGTGACTGCATATTCCATGATTACATAATCACAGCAAATGGCATGTCATTGTAAAGAGTATTAATTCAGCTTTCCAATGAAACCAGTTTTATCTTTTATACGTCATTAACCAAACAGATATCATCCCCCAAAACTGAGTTGCAAAACTTTTTTTGAGGGGTTTATATATATATATATATATACACTATATAAACATTTTAGTCATTCACATTGATTTTTTGCATTATTTTTTACTAAAATGGTTTTTGAAAGGAATTAACTGATTTTTTACATTTGATGTTTTCTGGTAAAACATTCCACATTTCAGATCCACGAAATGCAATTGACCTTTTTCCTTGTTCTATATGCACTCTCGAAGTACTAGACTATTTTTTTCCTTCTATATAGTTCCATAATTATGGCTGAAGTACTGAAGATAAGCAGAAAGAGGATGAGGATGTTTCCTATGAATTAATTTGTATATAATTATTAACGCTGTTATCTGAAATTTATGTCATTTAAAATATTAAGGATATTAAGAATGATTTTAATGAAAATTTTAAAATTCTGTCTATCTTTGACTGTTTAACACAGAGTAAAGTAATGTCAAATACCTTGCTTTTGTTTTGAGTGTATAAAGTTCTTTCTCTGCTTGGATACCATGCTCTCCAATGTTTGGCAGCTCTAAAGACTTTATGATTTCCTCCATAGGGTCAATAACCACCTTGGGTTTAGGAGTGCGTTTCAAGACATTAACATCCTTTGGTTTCTTCCGCTTTGGTGGGGGTGGAGGAGGGGCATAGCTCTCACTAGCTGATACAGATGTGTAAGTGTCTTCAGGTAACACCAGATATCCCTATAATCAACAAATAATTACCTTAACCACATGATGTTAAAGGACTTTTGATTCTGACATGGTTTGTTGAATAGTTTGATTTTGTGGCAAAATAATCAAATTAGCAATAAATCATCATCACATTAACATGACCTGTAATTGACCATATTTGATTCTTTACAAATAACAAGTGGAATGCCTCTGGCCGTCTCACATGCATCACGCGATTCAACATAGCAGCAGTGCTGACATTGAAAACTACTATAACTCGCACAAGATGTTCAGTGATACTTGGTTACTCTTATTTCCACGTTTTATGAACTACATGTAGACCAATACACTTACAGAGATAGGATGGTAATTCAACAAATACCCCCAATGTTGCCAAAATTCATTGACCTCACATGACCTTTGACCTTGATCATGTGACCTGAATCTTGCACAGGATATTCAGTGATACTTGATTACTCTTATGTCCAAGTTTCAAAAGTCAGATCAATAAACTTGCAAAGTTATGATGGTAATTCAACAGATACCCCCATTATGGCCAAAGTTCATTGACCTTTGACCTTGGTCATGTGACCTAAAATGCGCACAGGATGTTCAGTGATACTTGATTACTCTTATGTCCAAGTTTTATGAACTAGACCAACATACTTTCAAAGTTATGATGGTAATTCAACAAATACCCCCAATTCGGCCAAAGTTTATTGACCCTAAATGACCTTTGACCTTAATCATGTGACCTGAAACTTGCACAGGATGTTGAGTGATACTTGTTTACTATTATGTCCAAGTTTCATGAATCAGATCCAAAAACTTTTAAAGTTTTGATTGTAATTCAATATATACCCCCAAATCGGCCAAAGTTCATTGACCCCAAATGACCTTTGACCTTGGTCATGTGACGTGAAACTCATGCAGGATGTTTGATGATACTTGATTAACCTTATGTCCAAGTTTAATGACCTAGGTCTATATATTTCCTAAGTTATGATGTCATTTCAAAAACTTAACCTCAGGTTAAGATTTGATGTTGACGCCGCCGCCGCCGTCGGAAAAGCGGCGCCTATAGTCTCACTCTGTTATGCAGGTGAGACAAAAATTTAATATACAAAATGTGTAGTACATTGGCATACCTGCCAACATTGCAAGTCCAGCAACAGGGCTAATAGATTACTAAAATTTCTACACAGCTCTATTGACAAACTTTCACAATAATGGGGATGCAGGGTCATTATGGGTGAGAATAGTTTGTTTTCTTTCCCCAAAATAGGTGCCGAGAAAGTATGCATTGGTACCTAATTAAAATGCACCGATTCCACAGTATCTTTTAACTGTGAGAACTGGAGTAGAAAAAAATAATAAAAAGAAAATCCAAAGTCATTTGGAAGTTCCTACAGATTCAATACCTTTTGCAACACTATTAAGATGACACTTTCTTCTCATATTGCTCAAGGACCAGTGGTAAGAATTCCCATGAAATGAAAACAGTTTTCAAGTGTTAAAACTTACCATCTCTTCCTGTGTTTGAGGCTCTGTAGCCATGATGGTCTGACCAACATGAACCTTGGATGTCTCCTTATGACATGTGAATGTTAATGAAACTCCTGCCCTATTCACACAGCGAATACTGATGTAATCATTGATCTTGTAAACCACTGGATTATTAAGTCTGAGATGAGGTAAAGGCCATTCCCACTTGGTAGTGAGTGCTCCATCCTCATCAGCTATCATGCCTCCTTTCTCTGTACACCATAACCTGGAAGACAAATATCCTTTAAATTTACCTGTCCAAGCATATTTCAAATAAGTAAAAGTTACAAGGGATTAAATTTATAAATACATGTATGAATTACCACCATGCAGAATATAAAATTTTTCCTCTGACTGATGCAAACAATGCAATTGGCATTTACTGATTTCAAACACATCAATAATTTACATCTGGATATAAAAAGAGGGCTAGCTATAGTAATATTACCTGATAGTTCCTTTCACATCAGAGACACACCCTCTTCCTGTAGGTGTGAACACAGCAAGATAGGAATTTTCTTCATCATCCTCATACACATGTGTATAATGTCCCTGTCTATTTTCCCCTGAAGGACTTGTGATGATTGCAATACGACCTGATGGATAGCTGGTAAAACAAAGGTTAAGGTATATGACAAGTCTTACACAATAACAGCCCCTCTCTCTTATCAGAGGAGGAACTATTAAACAGCATCATTCCTAAATTGATGCATTCATCTCCATGGAATTGAGTTTCATGAATAATTCAACGAGTTTCTGGGACAATCACAGAAGTCATTTAATGTTAATGAGCAATAATAGATAGGGGAAGGCGGGGTAAGTTGTGACACTTTTTGCATTTTGCATGTTAGAATTGATATGACTAGTACTATTGTAGAAATAAGTACCTTGCCTTTAAATTTGATTCTTGGGAAATGTTTTTCACCTACATATAACTTTCTACCCCCACACTGAAAGTCATCGTGACCTTTGAAAAAACCGATGTCAAATGGCTCAACTTGCCCCATATATGGGGTAAGTTGTGCCACCATCTGGGGTAAGTTGAGCCACAAAAACTATGTACAAAATGTATGGGGGGAGAACCAGCATGTCAATTTTTTGTTTAAAGTCTTTTCACTTGCTAATTCTCTATAAATACTAACATCCTTTAAAAGGAAAAGAGCAGTCATGTAAATTTGCTCCTTTCAGCCTGCATTTCAATTGATTTTTATGGTTTGTTTGCTTTTTAAGATACATTACCATAAGAATTACCATGGCTCAACTTGCCCCATGCTGTTTGGCTCAACTTACCCCAGTCCGAACTTAGTGCGATAATTTTGTATCCACACATTTATTATGCATCCATCATATAAAAGACTATGACAAGAATGAAGATCCATACCTGGACTAACAATGTTGTTATCATGTCTTTACTATATTTAAAGACGTGTGTGTGAATAAAGCACTTATCTATTTCACACTCTTTTTTACTTTTTTGGCTGAAATTCATACTTTTCCCTCTAAAAAACTACTTTTTGTTTCAAACTGGAAAACAATGTGGTGGGGTTAGGGGTTATGCTATGGGTCATCAATACATGACACCACCACAATGTCTGACTCATTCATTATTGGCCTGGGGCTGGTGGCTCAACTTGCCCCTATGCTCAACTTACCCCGCCTTCCCCTATTCATGGTTACCTAAAATCTGTGTCAGTGCATGCACTTTCTTTTGGCAGGATAAAAATCTGGAAATTAATTTTGAGTTGAAAGAAAACAAAAACAAGTGGAGCACCTCTGGAGTTCTCACCTGCATTATGCAAGTTTTATGAACTAGACCAATACAATTTCAGAGTTATGATGGTAATTCAACAAATACCCCCATCTTGGCCAAAGTTCATTGACCTTCAATGACCTTTGACCTTAGTCACGTGACCTCCAGCTCTCACAGGATGTTCAGTTTTATGAACCAGATCCATAAACTTTCAAAGTTATCATGGTAATTGATAATAACAAAGAACATTGAGTTATTTTTTAGCACATAACACGTAGCTATTTATGTCTCTATGCACTTGGTTGAATTTAAGGAATGACATTTGAAAGTAAGTAAAGAGAGCTGGGCACTGAATTCATTATATGTTAAACAGATACTTTTTTTAGGGAAGACTTACAATTATCTAAATCATGTTTATTTCTCATATAATTCGGAAGTGCATTCCATAAGACGGAAGAAGCATGTGCAAATGAGCGCTCACCATATGTTTTGGTAAGAATGGGAGGAATAGCAAATAGCTGCTTTGTGCTTTATCTTAGAGTACGAGTACAATGTAGTCTGATGTAAAGTTAATATTTCGGTCAAATATGATGGAGCCATCTCATGGAAGCATTCATATGCAAAAACTAATAATTTGAAAGAAATACGAAAATAAACAGGAAGCAAATGTAAGTTTCGTAGTACAAAGGTGATTGATTCATATTTTTTATTTTGAGTACTGGTAACTAATCTTGCAGCAGAGTTTTGGATAGTCTGTAGATTCTTTAATTGTCGCTGTGGTAAAGAAATCAGTATGACAGAGAACAAATGCATGGATTAGTTTTTCATTTGTAGGTTTATCCAAATAATTTAGATTTTTTTTCTATTCGATAAAAACATATTATGCAGTGTGACATTTATGTGACATAAAGTTCTCAAATGTTATACGTGAGTCAAAGATTGCCCCTAAGTTTCTATGTGATTTGCTACTAGGAATTGATGTTTCATCAAGATCTAAACTCTGTATTGGGGTGTTTCTCAAAAATGTGATATAATATGAAGGAATTCTGTTTTACTACTGTTTAATTTAAGTCTATTCTTTTTAAACCATTGCTTGATTGCTTGTATACAATACAAATTTCAGTGGTAGGGTCAGAATTACTCGATCTCGTGAAAGAAACATAGAGTCGCGTATCATCCGCATAAAACATCTTTTGGATATGATATCAATTATGGATTCCAATGGAGAAATATAAAGTGTAAACAAGGTTGGTCCCAATACTGATCCTTGCAGAACGCCTTGATTGAAAGGGTGGGTGGATGATCGTTCATTCCCAATAACCACACAGGGACTACGGTCAGGAAGAATTGATTGGAACCACTTCAAAGCATGGTCAAAGATTCCAAATGTGTGTTCTAAGCGATTTAAAAGAATGTCATGTCTTATGGTGTCGAAAGCAGCTGAAAAAATCTAACAATATAAGACAACTTCCTCACCTTTGTCCAAAGACACCAATATATCATTTGTGACTCGAAGCAAAGCAGTTTCGTCAACATAGAACTCACGATAACCTGACTGAAATTTTACATACAAACTATTTTCTTGAAGATAACTTGGGAGGCTGCTAAGAGTTTCTAAGATCTTGGCAAAGAATCTCAGATTAGCAATTGGACAAATAATTTTTAAGCTCTTCTTCATTCAAGGAGTTCTTTTAATTAAGTTTAGATAAAATATTGGCACATTTGAATTTATCAGAGAAGCATCCAATTACAAATCACTAACAATTGTTGTCATAATTAGAATTCATCTATTGAAGTTTTTCAGAAAAAGAGTTGGAATGGGATCAATTCAACAAATAGCCCCAACTTGGCCAAAGTTCACTGACCCTATATGACCTTTGACCTTAGACATGTGACTTGAAACTCCGGCAGGATGTTAAGTAATACTTAATAACCATCATAGCCAAGTTTCATGAACTACATGTAGGTCCATATATGAACTAGGTCCATATAAGTTATGATGACATTTAAAAAACTCAACCTAAGGTTAAGATTTCCATATCGACTCCCCACCATGGTCTAAGTTCATTGACCCTAAATGACCTTTGACCTTAATCATGTGACATGAAACTTGAGCAGGATGTTTAGGATTACTTGATTAAACATATGTCAGAGTTTTATGAACTAGGTACATATGCTTTCTAAGTTATGCTGTCATTTCGAATCTTCGGTAAAGATTTGATGTTGACGCCGCCAACGGAAAGCGGCGCCTATAGTCTCACTCTGCCATGCAGGTGAGACAAAAAAACAACTAAAATATTACAATTCCCATTTTATATGTGGAAAAAGTCTTGTGAAGGATACTATAAAGTTATTGATCCATCAGGTAAACCAGTCAGAAACTTTGGTCTCATTTCTTCAGGTGCTGCCTGTGGAAGCTTAGGAGGTGGTGGTAACCTTTGCATACTGGTAGAAGAAAGTCTTGGAGCTACTGCAACAGTTGACTTCTTGCCATACTTTGCCATTGCCTCTCTTCTGCTATCACCATAATAACGCTTAGAGAGTGGATTAGTGTGGCCTTTCTCTTTAGCTTCAAATGCAGCAACTTTCCTGTAGTTGAAAGAAATAAGAAATGAAATGTACTTCAACAGTACCGGGATATAATAGTATATGTTCATGACTAGGAATTTTAAATCAAACATTTTTGAGGAGTAGAATTTGTTTTTACAATAATCCCTAAAAATACTCACGCTTCCTGTGATGACTGGTTGAGTCTCATAATGATAGTCTCCAAGATACTTCTCCTAACAGCCTCATCTTCATCTTCATGTTGAATCAACCAACCAGTCTCCTCTTTAGCCTTGGTAATGGAGAAACTTATTACTTGAAGAAAACTAGGCTGAGCCACACCACCACCAACTAATAAAGAATTTAATCAAAAAAACATCTATTAGAGGAGAAAAAGTAAGGAATTTAAATATTGAATCACATCTTTCCACTCTAATACAGAATCTGATGAACATGAATTGATATCATTCACATGTACAATGTATAAATTGGAAGTACTTACAGGTAGGAGATTTAAAAGAGTAAATGTGCTGTGAAGCTTGAATTTGAAACTTAGAATTGATGAGTACAATCTGTAATTACAGGTATGTGGGAAAATCAGTATGAAAGTTTGAAAATGACCAATAGAAAGTGAAGATACATACAGAAATCAGAGCTTCAATATAGCTCCTATTTTGCCACTTTTCTTTCTATTTTAATGTAATCATCAAACATAATAAATCATAAAGAGCAAGCATGCATCTTCAAGCACGACAACATGCAATAACTCGGGTGAAAATTTGGAAATAAACTATTTAATAAATTATGTGAACTTGAAACCAAGTTATGCTTAATACTAAGCCACTGTTCTTTGCAAACCATAAAGATGCATGCACTCATCTATATATTAGCATTGTAATAGTAACAAGAGTGTTGCTAAGGCCAGCATATAATATGCCAGCCTATTACGTGGAAAATTGAGTTCTTGGTCAAGCAAGAAAAGTGGAAGGTGGCAACTTTACATTTGACCTTTTGGCCTCAAAATCAATAGGCTTCCTAGGATCCATACTAGTATCATACACACCAAATCAAAGTTATCGCGTTTACAAGAACTTCGGAAGGGTAAGATGAAAACATGTCAGTGTGACCTTGACCTTTGACTTTTTTACCCAAAATCAAAAGGTTCTTGGGATCCATGCTAATATCATACACACCAATTTATGTGAGCCTATTGTAATTAAGTAAAACTGAAGTTATCGTGTTTACAAAGACTGCAGAAGGGTAAGATGAAAACATGTCAGTGTGACCTTGACCTTTGACCTTTTGACCTCAAAATCAATATGCTTCCTGGGACCCATGCTCATATCATTCACACCAAATCTATGAGCCTAGGTTAAGTTACACTGAAGTAATCGTGTTTACAAGGACTGCAGAAGGGTTAGATGAAAACTTGTCACTTTGACCTTGACCTTTTGACCTCAAAATCAATAGGCTACCTGGGATCCATGCTAGTATCATATACACCAAATTATATGAGCCTAGATTATATGTCACTGTGACCTTAAAGGGGAATGAAACCTTTGGAACGAGTAGGCTTGTGTCAAAACAGAAAAATCAAAGAATTAGAACAAAAAAAGTTTGAGAAAAAACGGACAAATAATGAGAAAGTTATGAGCATTTGAATATTGCAGTCATTAATGCCATGGAGATCCTCCCATTGGCAATGCGTCAAGGATGTGTGATGTCACATGTGAACAACTTTCCCTTTGAAGGACTATAAAATACCTCCAAAATGTTTTTTTTTGTTGCTTTTTCTTATGGTGGTACAAACTCTTCATCCATGATGTATTCTTTAAAAATCTGTATTACATGCCCTCATATAGAAGGAGCACATGATCCACTGATAGATGTGATAAAAGAGGCATTTTAAGTGAAATATATACTAAAGTAATGGGGAGAGTTGTTCACAAGTGACATCATCTTTGTTGCATTGCCAATGTGAGGATCTCCATAGCATTAATGATCGCAATTTTCAAATGCTCATAACTTTCTCATTATTTATCCGATTTTTCTCAAACTTTTGTTGACCTGATTCTTTGATTATTCTGTTTTCACACAAGCTATCTTGTTTCAAATGTTTCATTCTCCTTTAACCTTTGACCATTCTACCTCAAAGTCATACACACCAAATTATATGAGCTTAGGTTAAGTCAAAATGAAGTTATCGCGTTTACAAAGAAAAGTTAACAAACAGACAGACGGACGGACACCAAGTGTATAACATACCATAATACATGTTCACGGGCGTATAAAAAAATCAAGTAAACTGTAAGGAACTTCAGTATGAAAAACAATTTACCAACATGGTTCAAAGGAGAGAACATAATAAACCCAAAAGCCCCACCCCAAAAAAAATCATGTGAAAAACAACATTACTTCAAATGCAGTTCTGAACACTAGGAAACAAAAGGTTCCTGTAAACTTAATTTGATGCAAATCATAACAAAATGAAATTAAACATATCCATGAAAAACAAACACATTAAACTTGAAACAAAAAGAATAAAGAGAGCTCTTTATTTGTGGATGTTTGGAGATTCATAGAGTACAAAATTCATACTCCAGATTATTCATGTATACATACATCTGAACTGCAATAAATTCCTCAGTTCGCTGTTAGATACCATACTTTCGAAGCTCTGTACCAAGAAGAGTGTCTTTGAACAGATGAACACTCAGTTGTATTGAAACAAACATTTGGTTTCTCAGATAAACGGATCCAAAATTGCTCAGTCAAAAACATGATTTCATGTACAAATCTAATAATCATTTTCTAACTAAAATTCATAAAGTATATCAATATTTAATTTTTTCTTATCAAGACAATATTTGTTTATGATTGGAATAACATCTAAAAATATTTCAAAAAAATAATTTATACAAAAAATAAATTATTCATAAACCAATACATTACATAAAAATTCATTTTAACATATATATTTTTTTAAAATCAAAATAGAGTTCAGAAGACAACATAATTCCATCATTTTCGGGGCAGAAGGCTTTTCTCGAAGGGTAATGTTAACGTACATGCCGAACAGCAATGCAACATTTCGAGACAAGTCTACATTTATCTCTTGTGGGGTTATGAGCTTAAGACCTGCTGTGGGACTTATGGTAACTGTCCAGGGGGTAATTGTCTAGGAGGTAATTATCCTCGGGTGTAATTGTCAGGGGGTAGTTGTCCGGAAGGTGATTGTCCAAGGGGTAATTGTACTAGAACCGGTGATTGGACCAATGGCAACGATACCAAATGATTGTTAGCCAAAATGGGTTTAGACAAAGTGATAGCGAACCAACTGAAGTTAGACCAAATGGAACATGGACAAAATGAGAGTACACCAAGTGCTTATTAGACCAATTGGCTATGTAGGCCAAAAGGTAATCTAGACGTAATGACATAGGACAAAGTGGATATTGGACGAATTGGAAAAAAATACAATTAGACTAAATGATAATAAACAAAACAGCTATTAGACCAACTGGCTAATAGTCAAAATGGCTATTGGACTATGTTGATAGTTGACTAACTAATGGTAGACGAAATGATGTCAGACCATGTGATAGTGGGGAAAAGGCAGAAGACGAAATGGCAATAAACCGAGAAATATCCATACGAAGAGTTATCCTGATTTCCAAATCATTTTATTCTGTTTCTCGTGTCTCAAAATCCTTAGTGAAAGCATATCTTATCTGTAACTCGAGTCCTGAAGAAAATACCGCTGTGACATTATGCGTCGCGACGTGTGACGTTATGCGTTAGAAATTTGCTGCGACATTATGCATTAGAAAAACTACGACATTATGCATTGGCTGCATCATTATGCGTCGGACGCTCTTGGCATAATGTTGCAATCTGCGACATAATGCGTTGCTGCTACATTATCAGTTGTAACACCCTTTACCAAGATGTAAAGTGAAAGAGAAAGGTGTATAAAAAACACATGGTTGTGAGAATAAAATATGATAAAATGAATAGAAATAACCCAAAAAATATTTCACAAGGAAAATGATGAAGTTCTCCATATGTAAGTTCAATAGAAATACAGAGGGTATCATTTGTTATTGTTAGGGAAT